>NW_008355784.1:296553-311419 GCF_000622305.1 Nannospalax galili | reverse complement strand
GAGACAAAGAAAGAGAGAGTAATAGGAGTGAATATGATCAAAATATATTATGTTCATATATGAAAATGTCATAATGAAACCTGTTATTATGTATAATTCATATATGCTAATAAAACATTAAAAAAACTCTGTAATGACTATCACTGATTGAACATATACTGCCAGACCCTGTTTTAAGTTCTTTGTAGCGATTGAATCCTCAGACAGCTGTAGGAGGTAGGGCCTATAATTATCTACATTTTACCAATAAGTGAATTGAGGCACATAGAGAATGAACAACCTGCCTACTTTTCTACATACAAGTAAGTGCAGAACATGGATTTTGAGTCCATCTAGCTACCGTGCTGATGTCTTTCAACTGCTGGGCTAGCAGAATATTGAGACTCTAGAAGGTAGGTAAGCATTATGTTGCAGAGCAGGTTGAGGGGAAGGGACTATTCCTTTTCCTCCCTGTTTGAACCTGCTCTGTGGAACTGGTTCTCCTCTGTAGCAGGAGGCCTCCAAAGATGGCGCTGACCCAGAGCCCTGGGATTCAGAGAGAATTCACTTCACTTTTTGGTCAGCAAATAGCCCGCCAAAAGGAGCCCACGCCTCTGTACCCTGCTCGGGAGCCCAGTGACTGCTGACAGACTGCGAGGCACGGACAATACGCTGACTAAAGGGACTTGGGGGCGGAGAAAAGGGAAATATAAGGCCTGCCCCCTCCTGCATTAAACGAGCCTGCAGCACCTCACCTAGTGCTTGCTTCTACTTGACACAGAGGGTCTGTGTGTTGACTGTGCACCTCTTGGCCCCCCTAATTGGCAGGGGACCCGATCCAGGTCAGGGTCTTCACAGCTGCTGAGGAGAATGCATTAAACGAGCCTGCAGCACCTCACCTAGTGCTTGCTTCTACTTGACTCACAGGGTCTGTGTGTTGACTGTGCACCTCTTGGCCCCCCTAATTGGCAGGGGACCCGATCCAGGTCAGGGTCTTCACAGCTGGCCTGAGGAGAACCCGCAACATGAAACTGTAAGTCCCTGACAGTGCTTGGCCTTTGGGGAAATTCCTTGATCATTTAGCATTAAAAAATTTAAAGTTAATAGTCATCTATGTAATAGAAAGTGAGGGATTTGTACTGTTACCCCAGGTATGGATGATTCTCAGACTTTAATTTTTTTATCTGATCTTTAAGATGTTTGTGTTATCTTTCTATTATTGCTTGTCCTGTGGAATTATAAGGAATACCAGTGGTATGTGAAATCCCCCGTGGTATGTGAAATCCCCCGTGTTTGAAAAAATTGTTGAAAATTTTGCTAGTATGTGAGGGCTCATTACTGTCTTTGTCTGATGAGGAATGCCTAAAATTGAAAATTTCTTCATAAGAATTTTGATACACCTTTAGTTGTCTCCCCTGTATGGGCTATGAAATTTAAGGCCATAGAATAAGTATCCACAGTCCAGTGAATATATTTAAGTTTTCCAAATTCAGTCATATGAGTAACATCTGTCTGCCAAATCATATTATGGTGTATGCCACAGAGTTTACTCCAGTCATAGGACCTAAGGGGAGAAAAGGAGCACATTGAAGACATTGTTTAATGATTAATTTGACTTGGCCCTAAGTAAGATGAAGATACAAAACTTTGCAGGTTGATGAAGGAGTTGATGGCTGCATAAAGGAGACATAATATTTATTTGTTTTGTAAGACTAGCTGTTTGTTGATTTAGTGAGGTTAGAGGACCAGGCAGTCCAGTATGAGACTGTATGGATGACAAGGAAGGGATGGTCTCTCTGATGGATTTTAGTCCATCAAGATAAGAACAGCATTCCTGTGGGTTTCCCTGGTTTATGCTGTAGGAAGGCTGTCTATAATCTTGAGATAGCTGGAGCAGCATATTCAGAGTTTATATAAATATTTGGAAGTTGGGGGAAAAACATAAAACTTTGGAGAATAGCATAGAGCTCTGCGTATTGAGCAGAGGCCAGAGTAGGCATCACCCAAGTATGGGAAATATTTTTTTGTTTTTAGTTGGTGGAGGATGGCAGCAGCCGTCCCTTATTTGTTCCATCTGTGAATAGAATATCTGTTCCTGGGAAAGGAGACCATGAGGTAACAGTAGGAAAAATAAATTTACTACTTTGAAATAATTTTAAGAATTTCTAGAGAGGATAATAGTATCAATATCCCCGGTACAATTTTTCAAAGGCTAACTGCCATGAGGGGGAGATAGAAGCAACATAATCAGTCTCCTCCCAGGTAAACAGTAAAATTAGTTTATCAGGATCTTTACCAAAAACATGAAGAGTTTGTAAATGGGCTCTATGAATTAAAAGTACTATCATAGAGTAATAATGTGTAATATTCCTACCAAGGTAATGGGGAAGGTGAATAAACTCTAATGGGCAATCAGGCTAATGAAATATAATAGCTAGGGGTTATTCTATATTTGGAATTACTAGAACTTGGATATCCTTATGAGGATTAATTCTATTAACACTTGTTTGATGAAGGGCCTTGATTATAAGAGTTAAAAGTTGTTTAGCATCTTTGTTCAAATATCTGAGGGAATTTGTGTCTGAGCCCCCTTCCAATAAACAGAAGAGTGGGCTCAATTATTCAGTAGCAAGATGTAGGGAAGGTCTGCACCAATTCAAGTGCCCCATAAACTGTTGTAATTGACTCAAAGTGCAAGTATCCAGAAATTCCATAGTGGGAATCATTGGACACAACTGATCTAAGATAAAATATCCCAGATAAGTATAAGCTAGAATTTTAATTTTTTTTCAGAGGAAATAAAAAGTTCAAATCACCCTAAAGCAGCTATTAATTATCAAGCATAGTCTCTAGAAGTTCAGCAGAGGGATGAATAAGGAGGATATCATCCATGTAATGGATAATAAGGACAGAGAGAAAATCTTTAATTATTGAGTTAATAATTTTATGAACACAAATTGACATATAGTGGGGTTATTTTTCATTCCCAGTGGCAAGACTTCCCATTAATGCCTTTGAGTGGGGACTGAATGATTAATTACTAAATAGTAAAGGCAAAGTGCTCCCTATCATTAGAATGCAAAGGAATGGAGAAAAAACAGTTCATTATATCAATAATCATAATCAGTGAAGGCATGGCTGTAGGTGAAGGGAAGCTGGGCTGCAGAAATTCTTTTTCATTGTGGCATTTACTTTTCTTAGGTCCTATAAGAGCCTCCATTTTTCTTGAGTTCTTTTTTGTATTACAAATATAGGGGTGTTCCAGGGATGTTTGGAGATAGCTCCAAATGCCCTTTATCGAGTTGTTCCTTTATAAGACCCTGTAAATGAAGCAGTTTATTACTAGAGATAGGCCAGGGTCATCATTTATCCATTGAATCTATATGGGCTCAATTGGTGGAGCAATGGCCTTTAGGATTGTGGGTTATTGGTGGCATAAGATGGCCCTGACACATTTTTATGAATCATAGTTGGGGCCAAAGAGACTGGCACTTGTAATTGTCTGTGTACATCCCTTCCCCAAAGGCTGGTGCTAATGTCCTTGGTAATAAATTGTTGAAACATCCCCTAGACCCTGTCTGCATCCTCCCATGGTAGGGGGTATGGGGACTGGAGTGAGTAGGTGGTTCCTCTAACTCCTATGGGAGGCTGCTTCTTAGTTGGCCAGTGTAAAGGTCACTTCTCATATCTAATGTTTGATTGATCTACTCCAGTATCCAACAAGTCCCTTATTGCAATCCCCTGTACTATAAGAGTTATAGTGGGCTTAAGATCAGATGTCACAGGGTGAGTCCATAAATCCCAGGTGGTATTTACTTCCTCACTAGCCCAGTGAAAGTCCTTTGGAATTTAGGACATTTCTTTTTTGGTCTATTCCCTGAGCTTGGTGGTGTGGGGTCTGACATGGTTTGATTGTTCAGAGAAAGGAATTGTTTAGCAAAGCCACCTAGCTTTCTGCACTTAAAGCAGGGATCTTTTAGTTGAGCAGCAAAAGCCTCTGCTAAGGCAGTAGACATTATATTGGTTTGTGAAAAAGCCTTGCTGATGTCCTGAGTGGTTGTTACACAAGGACAAATCTTGATTTTTTTACCAGGTCAATTGCTACCTTACATCCTGGTTTGAACCATCATAGGTGACTTGTTTTGTTAAAATCTAGGTGGCTTCCAGATGAGGAAATTTAGCCTCTACAGCTCACTGAACCCTGGCAAAAATGTCAGCCCATTGTTTATGAAGATTTTGTTTTAGATCGGCTAAGCTGGCTATAACTGTTTCCCCATTTGGTGTGAATCTCCAGGATCGAAGCACACAAAGGTGTACCTGATCAAGATGTTGAGTAAGTAGGACTTTTTATACCTTGGCATCAGCATATTGGCCTTCTCCTCTCAGCATATCAGCAGTTATATTGACATTGACCTGAGCGTTTCTGGCTACTTGCTCTGTTCAGTCATCATAGTATCTAGACTTAAAAAGGAGTCATTGTCCCAGGGACAGTGCAGCCTAGGCAAGATATTTAAAGTCCCATGCGGGGAACTGACCTGTGGCAAAGTTGGTCAAAATGGCCAAGGTAAAAGAGCCATGCATACCATTCTCTAACACAGCCTTATGCATTCCCTTAAGTGTTTCAGAATCAAAGATACAGGGAAGAATTGTGGAGAAGGAGGCAGTAAAGTGTTAGTGAGATCCCAGAGGATGTATCTTCTGAGAGTAAAATTTTAAACATAGGTAACAGAGAAGCCAGATCAATTGCAGAAGACAAGGTATAAGATATATATCACAGGAAGTGCCAAAGGGAGAGGATCCAAGGAAGGAGGTGGCTCTTAGAGGAATCTGTAGGAGGTAGAGATGTCTGACCAGGAGGTATAGGGGTCCCACCTCCAAATGAATGCATTGACAGAGAGCAGACCAAAGAGGAAAATAACAAACAGGGATAACTATCCCTTACTTATGGCAGTGCTGTAAATTATCTCCCAGTCTTTTCCATGTTTCTAAGTCAATAGTGTCCTTTTCATGAAACCAAGGATTGCAATCTACAGTGGCATCTACAAATGCCTTAATCTAAGCTTCTGTACATTTATTTCCTCTAGAATTTAGCACACATTTAATAGTAGCCTGAAAATGAGACCAGTCTTGTGAAGCTGAATTAGCCATGATTTCCCCTACATACTGGGCCACCCATGGCAGGGATCCACCAATCAGGAAAGGATTTCAACATCCTCAGGAAAGGGAGAAGTTTCTGCAAAGAGGGAGAGTCCCTGTTCAGTTGCCAGTAATGGGGGTCTGGCTCCAGGAGGTGAGATTGGTAGTGGAGAGTCAGACTCTGGGAGCTATGTCTGTGCAGAAAATCTTTTATTTTCCATTTCTGCAACCTTATATACACAGAGGATCTAGCAGTCACATGACAAGCTCAGAGTATAATCAGGGTGCAATCAGATAAAAAAGTTTGTTTATCCTTTACTAGTGTAGGCTACATTCCTTAAGAACAAAGGACTAATGCCAGCTGTGACCTATTTGTCAAGATGTTTTCTCCTGAAACAAGGGACATTGTAAACTTTTAACCCATCTGACTTCCCTCTGCTAGTCACATGGTGTTCCACATAACAAGATCATTAGACACTGTGTTCAGAGTCTCCTCCCCACAAGCACAGGCTGTGGCCTGATCTGTAAGTCTCAGGTTCTACTTGTTCAAAGGCAAGCAATCTTGATCTCCAATGCACATTGATTCTACCCATCCAAGAGCATGGTAGGTCTTTCCATCTCCTAGTGTCTTCCTCTATCTCTTTCTTTAGAGTTTTGAAGTTTTCATTGGTGAGGTTTTAATGTCTTTGGTTAAGTTTATTCCTTAATATTTTATTTGAAGCTATTGAGAATAGGAAGATTTCTTTGAGTGTTTTTTCTGATTGCTTGTCATTGGTATATAGAAAGGCTACTGAATTTTGTAAGTTTATTTTGTAACCTGCCACTTTACTGACAGTATTAATCATGTCTAACCATTTTCTAGTGGAATTTTTGGGATCTCTTATGTATAATATCATATAATCTGGAAATAGAGATAATTTGACTTCTTTTCCAATTTGTACTCCTTTAATTTCCTTTTCTTGTCTTATTGCTCTTGCAAGAGTTTCAAGAACTATTTTGAAAAGGAGTGAAAATAGTGGACAGTTCTGTTGGATTCCTGACTTTAATGGGAATGCTTCCAGTTTTTCTCCATTTAGGATGATGTTGTTGATGGATTTTTTTGTATATTACATTAATTATGTTGAGGTATGTTCCCTTGAGATCAATTTTTTATACAACTTTTAATATGAATGCATATTGGATTTAGTCAAAGGCCTTTTCTGCATATATGGAGCTGACCACGTAGTTTTTGTTTTTAAGTCCATTTGTATGTTTTATTATGTTTATTGACTTACATATATTGAATCATCCCTGCATCTCTGGAATAAAACCGACTTGGTCATGGTGGATGATCATTTTGGAGTGTGTCTGTGTGCAATTTGTATTTTGCTGAGTATCTTTGCAATTATGTTCATTCAGGATATGAGTGTATAATTTTCTTTTTTGTTGTATCTTTATCTGGTTTTGATATTAGAGTGATACTGGCTTCATAGAAGGATTTTGGGAGTTTTCCCTCTGTTTCTATGTTTTTGAATATATTTGGTTGTAGATTTCCTTTAATGTCTGGAAGCATTCTGCTATGAATTTGGGGCCTGGGTTTTTTTTTTACTTGGGAAGTTTTGTATCACTGTTTCAATTTCTTTATTTGTCATGGGTCTGTTTAAGCTCTTGATCTCCTCTTGGTTTAATTTTGGTGGTGACCATGATTTTAGAAATCCATCCATTTCTTTTAGATTTTCAAATCTAATGGAGTATAGATTTTTTAAAAGCATTCCCTTACAGTGTTTTGGAATTTTTTTATGCCTGTTGTGATGTTTCCCCTTTTGTCTCTGATTTTGTTGATTTGGATTTGCTCTTTCTTTTGGCTAACTAGGCTAAGAGTCTGTCTATCCTGTTTAACCTTTCAAAAAACCACCTCTAAGATTCACTGATTTTGTTGTTGTTGTTGTTGTTGTATTGTTTTCTTTGTTTCTATTTCATTAATTTCTGCTCTGAGTTTTCTTATTTCTTCTCCACTACAAGGTTTGGGGTTGGTTTGTTCTTGCCTTTCCAGAGTCTTGAGTTGTACTGTCAATTCGTTTGCAAGTGCTCTTTCTGATTTTTTTAATGTAGGCACTACGTGATATAAACTTCCCTCTTAGGACTGCTTTTAATCTTGGCAATCCAAGATTTTGTTGTGTTCTGTTATCATTTTCATTTTGTTACAGGCATACTTTCATTTCTTTAATTTCTTCTTTGACACAGTCATGATTCAGTAGTGTGTTGTTTAATCTCCATGAATTTGTATAGTTACTAGAGCTTCTTTTGCTGTTGATTATAAGGTTTATTGCAGTGTAATCTGATAGAAGGCATAAAATTATTTCAATGTTTTCTATTTGTTAAGTTTTTTGTGCCTCAGAATGTGGTCAATTTTAGAATAACTTGCATTAGGTGCTGAATAGAAAGTGTATTCTTTGGTGCTTGAGTAGAATATTCTGTATATGTCTGTTAGGTCCATTTCATGTAATATGTTATTTAATTCAGATGTCTCTCTGTGTATTCTTTGTTCAGTTGACCAACATGCCTACTGAAGATAGTGAGGTATTAAAGTCACCTACTATTACTGAGGTCAGGGTTGATCTCTGTTTTATGTCCTGGAGTACTGATTTTATGAACTTGGGTGCTCCAGAGTTTGGTGTATATATGTTAACGATTATAATATCTTCTTAGTCTATCCTTCCTTTGATTACCATGAAGTAACCCTCTTTATCTCTTCTGGTGAGTTTTAATTTGAAGTGTATTTTTTCCAATATTAAAGTTGAGACACCTGCTTCCTTCTTAGGGATATTTGCTTGAAATATTTTATCCATACTCTCATCCTGAGATAGTGTCTACATTTGAAGAGGCCATTCATATTTAGTATTATTATTAAAAGGTATGTATTGTACATTGTCATTTTAATTTCTTTGTGTTTGTAGCCTTATTTTGTGTTTCCATTGTTATACCTTTCTTTGTTCTCTTTCTGCAGCCTCTTGGGTATACCCATTCCTTTCTTTGGTCCTTTTTATTGCTTCAAGTATTTTCTATAGGGCTGGTTTGTATGACACAAATTCAGTCTATTCATGTCATGGAAAGCTTTCTGATTGCCTTCAACCTTGATAGAGAGGTCTTTTTGGATAAAGTATTTGGGGTTGGCATCCATGGCTGTTTAGAACCAGAAATACTTTGTTCCATGCTCTTCTGGCTTTCACAGTTTGCATTGAAAAGCCAGTTGTAATTCTAATGGCTTTTCTTTTATATTTAACATGTTTTTCTCAAAGAGCTTTCAATACCCTCTCATTGTTCTGTACATTTAATGTTTTTACTATGATATACCGTGGGGACTTTCTGTTCTGATCATGTCAAATTAGTGTTCTCTGTGCTTCTTGAATCTCTATAGGTATATCTTTCCTTAATTTAGGGAATTTTTCTTCTGTAATCCTATTGAAGATCTGTTCAATGTCATTGGCTTAAGATTCTTCTCCTTCCTGTATGCCTATAATTCGTAAATTTGGTCATTTCATATTGTCCCCACACTTCATGAGTATTCCATTCCTGTTTTAATTTTTTTGCAAAGTGTTTGCTTAAGGAGCCCAGATTTTCAACTTTATCATTCAGTCTTGATATTCTGTTTTTTATTTCATTCATTCTGCTTGTAAGACTTTCTAATTTGTATATTGAGTTTTTTAGTTCTGTGTTCTTTTCTGTTTGGGTTTCCTTTATTATTTCTATCTCTTTCGTGAATTTGCTTTTCAAGTTATGAATTTTTTTTGATATTTCATTAAACCACATAGTTCTATATTGTTGGGCTTCCATCATAAGTTTATGCCTTTCCTCTTCGAGTTCTTTGAGTTCTTTGTGTTTCTTGAAGTTCTTTGATCATGTTTATGATTGTTCTTTTAAACTTTGCTTCCTGAAGTTCTTCAGGATGGTCTTCATTGCTGTGCCCCTTTGTAGGACTGCTGGATTTTATTGGAGACATATTTTCCTGGATTTTCATATTGTTTGTATTTTTACATTGCTGTTTGTGCATATGGATATTTTTTGTTGGTTGTGCATTCAACAGGGACTTCTACTCTGCTTCTGTTAATTTAATTTTGGTTCTGTTAATATTGTTTACATAGCTTAGTTACTTTTTCATCAGGTATGAAAGATAAATTCATAGGTGTTTTAAGTTCTTGAAGGGTGGTAGACTGGTCAGAGTCCTGGCTAAGCAGGTCTGTCCACATGATCCACAGGCTGGGAAGTTGGTGGTGGGGAGACCACCTGGGGAGGGACTTAAGGATCTATGGTAGTATGTTGTGTTCACCTGATTTAGGAAGCTAGCCCTAGAATCTGAGGTGAAAGAATTGGAACCCTACTGTTACAGAGGCAGGCCTGGGATGGGGTGGGTGTGGATCAGGATTTATCTTTTTGCTGCTTCCAAATCCACACTTTACCATCAATGATAAGCATTAGCTTAGAGTAAAAGGATGGAAAAGCTATTCTAAGCAGATGAATCTAAAAAGAAAGCAAATGTGGATATTCTAATATCTGACAAATCAGACTTCAAACAGAAACTAATCAAGAGACATAAAAAGGTAATTTTTATATTCATCAAAAGAACAAGACACCAAGAGGATATTATGGTGTACATGGTACACAATTTCATTAAAAATTCTATTAAATATAAAATCCCAATTCAGTGATAGTAGATGACTTCATTACCCTATTCTTACCAACAGGTCATCCTGACAGAGACTAAAAAGAGAAACACCAGAGTTAAATGACACCATGAATTAATTGGACCTAACAGACATCTTCAGAATATTCCACTCAAACATTAAGAATACACATTCTTCTCAGCAACCCATGGAATTTTCTCTAAAATCAACCATGTATTAGGACACAAAACAAAGTCAACAAATACAGGAAATCTTAAATAACAGCCTATATTCTATGAAACCATAATGAATGCTAGATAACAACAGCAATAAAAAGTACATAGACTCCTGGAAACTAACAACAGTATTGAATGAGAATTTGGTCAAGGAAGCAAATTTAATTTTAAAATTGCCAGAACTGAAAGAAAATGAAAGAACAGTATATCCAAATCTGTGACATAATGAAGGCAGTTCTAAGAGGAAAGTTTACAGCAGTGTCACATTAAGAGAGAGAGAGAGAGAGAGAGAGAGAGAGTTCAAATTAAGTGCTTAATGGTGAACTTGAAGGCCTTGGGGGAAAAACAAGAACAAACAATATGAAAAAATAATAGATGGGAAGAAATAACCAAAATCAGGGCTGGAAGTACTGAACTAGAAATTTTAAAACCAATTAAAAGAATCAGTTAAATAGAGTTGGTTCTTTGAAATTTTTAACAATGTGAAAAAAAGTTTATCCAAATTAACCAAAAAAGAGAAAAAAGATCCAAATAAAGGCCTTTGACAAAACACAACATGGCTTCATAATAAAAGTCATGGAGAATCTAGGACTACAGGGAATGTATCTCAACAAAATAAGGGAAATATACAGCATGCCTATACTGAACAGAGTAAACTGTAAAAAAGTTGAATAAAAAAAAAAGATGTCTACTCTTTTCACTCCTGTTCAACATAGTAGTTTGAGTATTAACTAGAGCAATAAGACAAATGAAAGTAATAAAGAGGATACAAATGAGAAGTCGAAGTATCCTTATTTGCAGATGATATGATTCTATACATAAAAGATTCTAAAGACTCTACCAGAAAACTCCTAGAGCTGATAAATGAACTCAGCAAAGGGGCTAACACACAGAAATAATTATACTGCCCATAAACTAACAACAAACACACTGAGAAAGAAACCAGAGAGATGATCCAATTCACAAAAGCTACCAAAAAATCTTTAAAAAAATATCTAACCAAAGAAGTGAAATACTTAAACAATGAAAACTGTAAGACACTGAAGAAATAAGTTGAAGAAGACATGAGAAAAATGAAAGACCTCCCATGCTCATAGATAATAGAATTAGTATTGTGAAAATGGCCATCCTACCAAAATCGATCTAAATATTCAGTGTAACCACCATAAAATTCCAACATAATTCTTCATAGATATTTAAAAACAGAATCTCAAATTTTACATGGAATCACGAAAGACTCAGGATAGTCAGAATAATGCTCATTGAAAAGCACATACAGTTCTGGAGATATTGCCATAGCTATTTCAAGTTAAACTACATAGCTATAGTTATAAAAACAGCATGGAACTGACATAAAAACAGACACATTAGTCAATAGAATGGAATTAAGAATGCAGACATAAGCCCACACTCTGATAATAAACTGATTTTTGACAAAGAGGCCCAAAGTACACATTTGAGAGAGGACAGCATGGTCAACAAATGGTGCTGTTCAAACTAGGTAGCTACATGTAGAGGAATGAAATGAGTCATATCTCTCACCCTTCACAAAACTCAAATCAATGAATCAAGGACCCCAATATAATACATGATACCCAAATTTGACAGAGAAGAAATGAGGGAATATATTGAAACTCATAGGTACAGGAAAGGATTCTCTAGCCAAGACCCCAGTAGCACAGACATTAAGATCAACAATTGATGAATGGGACTTCCTGAAACAAAAAAAAAGCTCCTATAAAGCAAATTATATCATTTGAGAGAAGAAGAAGCCTAAAGAGCGGGAAAAAAAAATCTTTGCCAGATAGATATCTGACAGAAGGTTATTTTCTAGAATATACACAGTACTCAAAAACTAAGCACCAAAATCCAATTAAAAATTGGGGTATGGAATTAAACAGGATTTTCAAAAGAAGACTCCTATATTGGAACTTACCCACCCACAGCTCTGGGACCATTGTAGAAAAAGGGGTGAAAACATTGTAAGAGCCAGGGCTGCTTCATGAACACAGGGAAGCAGAGGCCTTTGGGACACTGGAAGCTTTCACATGTGAACTTGTGGCAATGGTGGCACTGAGAACAGGACCCATGCCAACTCAATTAAACAAGAGCCCAGAGGCCAGGAGAGAAATGGGTGGCAGTCCTGCCCCAGACTGAGAACTATTGAAGATTGATTGCTACTGGGAGAGGGAGAGTATGTCTTACTTACAATCCCTAGATGTGCTGACTAGGCTTCAGTGTATGAATTTTCACTGAAGGGCATCTGGTACAAATACTTGACTGGATAGGACTTAATAAGTATAGTGGAATGCATGAGGTCCAGTGAGGGGATAGGGGGTACTGATGGGAGAGGAGGGTCTAGATTTTATTAAGAACTATTGTGTGAAATTACAAAAGCTCAATAAAAAATTAGAAAAGAAACAAATGGCTGAGAAATCTTTTTTTAAGTGCCCGGCATCTTTAGTTATCAGGGAAATGCAAATAAAACTATATTGAGATTTGATGTTACTCCAGTTAAAATATCTAAGTTCCAAAAACCAAATGACAACAAATGTTGGTGTGGATGTGGGTGAAAGGAAAAACGTATTCACTCTCAGTTGGGAGTACAAACTTGTGCAGTCACTATAGAAATCGGTGAGGTGATTCTTCAAATATTTTGGACATATCTAACATATGATCTAACTGGCTGAAAGATTCTATATCCTACTACAGAAATACTTGCTCATTCATGTTTACTGCTGTCGTATTCACAATAACCAGAAAATGGAAACAGCCTAAATGACTATGAACTGATGACTAGATAATGAAATATGTTACAAATGCCTTCTCCACAACTGTGTACTAAAAAAAAAAAAAAAAAAAAAAACTGAAATCATGAAATTCACAGGTCAATAGATGGAACTGTAAATGATTCTGAGTGAGGGAGCCCACACCCAGAAAAAGAGATACCATATGGACACTCTCACATATGGATGCTAGCTTTAAATCTTTAGGTATGTGTGCTTAAACTACGGTACCCATAGAAGGCAGGAAAGTAGAAAATTTAAGGGAAGAGGCATAGAATGCAGTTGGTGTGAAGAGGGAAATGGAGAATAGTGGAACAGGAAGGGTTAAATGCGGTTGGGGATGAAAGAACAGGGTAACACAGGGAAAATGAGGAAGGTTAACTAATAATAAACATCTTTGAAAAATCCTTATGGAAACCTATTGTAGAAGCCTGCTAAAATATATACATATATAAAAAGATTTTAAATGGAGTTGCACTATAACAGGAAACAGTACCTCACCCAGACACCACAGACTATTTAATAATAATAAAAAAAAAAAACAGTGTCAGGAATAAGTTATTGGTTTTTGAGATGTTAGTTGTTAGTGGTGTCCCATATGTGTGCTGAAACATTACACATTATTGTCATTGCTTTTAGTTGCTCTCTGGAAATTGATGGTAAGACTCTATTGCAGAGGACACCACATACTTGAGTCATAGGACATGAAGAAATTAAGCTGGTACTGACTTAGAAGTTTCATTCCTACTGGCTAGTTTTCATAGTACTAGAAGGTTTTTGTGAACCCTGGAAACTATAATAATGACTGGCCCACTGGTTGTAATAGTGGCACAAATATTATGAGAGTAACCAACCACTTACCGGTTGGATTTTAAAGCACATTCCACAAGATGATACTCATGTCTGGTAGTAAAAACTGCCTAAAAACTTATGACTGGTGAAATCATAGACCCTAAAGGAGAATCTAACATTACTACTCTGTTAAATGGACATAGTGGTAAACAACCCTCTAAGTTCTTATCATTATACCCATATGAGGGTATCTCCAAAGCCTCATAAAAGAAGCTTCTTTTTACAGTAAATTGTGGTTAATATAGAGGTTCAAACTAGTCACAGTGTACAAAATTAGAGTCTGTGGAGTGTCCAGCTCTAAATGAGACAACTATATCACATACTCTTCCCCTATGGCTAAGGGACCATCAATGAAGAAGGGGAAGAAAGATTATAAGAGCCAGAGGTAGCGAACATGTATAGTAAACAATATCTGCCAGGCATGACAGTGCCATTGCTCATGTGAACACACAGAAGCTGTGACTACATGCTCAAGATTTGCACAAGATCAAGCCAGTCAAAATCCCAGCATTGATGGGAGATGGGCTCATGAAGTTTCACCCCTAGTTAAAAAATTCCTGAAAATAGCTAAGAGAGGGTCCCTTTTCTTCAGGGATGCAGCCCTTTAAAGGCTACCTATCCTCCGAAAGATGATCCTACACTCTTGCACATACATGCAGCACTAATTGCACTCAGAGGATTAAAAAGAAAATATGAAGTTGTGGGGGGGAATAGAAAGGACTAGGAAAGGCGGGGAAGGGAGATTTCATCAAATTGCATTATATACATGTATGAAATTCTCAAACAGTGAAAAATAGGGAACGGAGAGAGGGCTCACCTATTAAGAGCACTTGTTTGTTTTGAAGAGAATTTAGGCCTGCTTTTCAGCAGCCTCATCATGACTCACAACTGTCTGTATCTCCAATTCCAAGGGATCAAATGTCTTTTTCGTACTTCCATGGGCAACAAGCATGCATGTAGTTCTCAAATTTCTATGCAGACAAAACACACATATAAAATAAACATAATTCTTCTAAAAATTGAGGTAAATATCTAAATACTAAAAATAAAGGGGCAATGATTTATAAAACAAACCTCAATTTTATCTGAATGAAATTGTGGCATAAAATCAGGAGATTGTAAATCCCTGGGATATACACTCCTGCATAACTTTCTTCAGAATTCGAGGTCAATAATTTTGAAAGAGATTCAACAGAATTGATCTTAAAAGTCTTTTATAATACTAAAATGTAAGACA
>NW_008355784.1:293964-296533 GCF_000622305.1 Nannospalax galili | reverse complement strand
GAGAGAGAGAGAGAGAGAGAGAGAGAGAGAGAGAGAGAGAGAGTTCTTTTGGTTTTTAATAGCAGCAAGAGCTCATCAGATTAGGGAAATGGGGATCTGGATCCAGGTATCATTACAGTCTCTTTTCCACTAGTGATAGTAAGTCTTCATTTTTTCAACCTGATTGGATTCAGAATGACTGAGGAGACACATCTCTGTCTGTGAGGGAATTTCCACATTATTAACTGAAAAAGGAAGGTTCACCCTGAGGTGGGTAGCACTATTCCATGGATTGTTGGAGGCCCAAACATAATAAAAGATTTTTAAAGAGAAGGAAACCTTAGGTGTGGAGGTTGCACTGTAGATGTGTCACTTAGGCCTGGGAAATTCATAGACATTGTCCATGTGTGACCAGTTGTTGTACTTGGTAAGAGTCTCTGACTATTAATGAGTGGTGACTGGGGTATTTGTCTGTAAATATAAGGATACATATTTTGCACATAATAAGAAATCACATTAGTCTAGTGATGTGACAGCCCTGGATTTTTCTTGACGATCTATGACCACTCCAGCCATGTGCATTAGGTTATGTTTACAGTACCACACTTGAGTTTCCTCCTTTTGATTGGGCATTTAGTTAAATTACATAGCTGTTGATTGCCCCCAAGATAAGAGTGCTACTACTGCACCAATAACATATGCTGTATTGCACATTGATGTGATTATTTGTTCTTGGAGCTGGTGTTGGATCATCCATTGATGTTTTTCCTTGGCACCTTCAAAACACTCTACAAAGCTATGAGAGCTCACCTTCAGGGAAAATGGTTTCAGGTCAGTTGTAGCCCTATTGCTCCAAATCCTGTGTCTGACGTACGTTCTATCTTTGGCAATAGAGTCTCACCTTCAATTTCTGGGAAGCCATTGAGAGCTGTGGCAATAGCCTGAGCAATTTTGGGAGTCTCTTAGACCAGCCTGGCCAACAACTCAAAGGAAGGTATCTCCTGCCTGGTACTGTTTCTTGTTATGTAAGCTTTAGCTATAAACATGAATTCATGTAGAGATAATGTGTGTATAATTTGTCAATAGGTTGTTGGACTAATATGGATCACTCTTTCTTTTTAACTAGGTAGGCATTATTTATCTCTCCTCTCTCTCATTGTCCAATCTTTCTGCCATGGTTTCCCCATTTTCCCCATTTCTCCTTTGATAATACCCATCACTTATGGTCCCACTTCTCTTGACCTCCTTTCCCTTTATCCCTAAGATTCCTTTATAACCCTTCCATCCTACTCCCATTTAAATAACCCCACTTTTATCCATTTCTCCATTAGTAACATCTGTTTGTTACTTTTCTTCTTTCCTGGGTTCCTTTTTTTCCATTACCTCCCTCTTTCCTTTTCATTATCCTGGTTCCTATACTTATGCCTGGATACATACTCACTTATAAGGATTTGGTGCTAGAATCCACATATGAGGGAGAACATACATCATTTGTTTTTCTGAGTCTTACTTCACTTAGTATAACAGTTTCTAGTTCCATCCATTTACCTGCAAATTTCCTGATTTCATCTTTCTTTACCAGTGAGTAGAACTCCATTGTGTAAATGTACCACATTTTTATTATTCATTCATTAGTTGAGGGACACTTAGGTTTCTTCCATCTCTTAGCTATTGTGAAAAGAGCAGCAACCAAACATGGATGTACTAGTGTCTCTGCAATAGGATGAGTCCTTTGTGTATATGCCAAGGAGTGGTATAACTTGGTCAAATGGGAGGTTCATTTTTAGTTTTTTAAGGGCTCTCCACACTGCTTTCAAGGCTCATAGAACAGGGATAATGAAGGGGACACTAATGAATCTCTCAGTTCTCAACAATGAATCTTCCTCATGTAGTGGAGGGCCAGGAACACAAAAGGTCACAAATAGCTAAAGTGTAGAGGTCAAGAGTCTGCTGAATGCCAGTTCTTGGACAGGGTCTCTTTATTAAACTTCAGCCACCTAAGATTCAGGGACCATCGTGGAAGAGGGGGCAGAAATATTGTAAGAGGCAGGGAGGATATGCATGACCATTTGGAAACGGAGTCTTAGAAGCTCATGGGAACCTGCTCATATGATTCTATGGAAATGGTGTCAGCATGCACATGTCCCATGCGAAGTCAGACAGACAATAACCCAGCATAGAAATACTTAAATGAACAGCAGACCTCAGTCTTATCTAAAGGAATGTTGGCAACTGATTGCTGCTAGATGAAGAAGAGCTGATCTTCCTAAAACAAGGGACTCAAGATAGGCTGACTAGACTTAGTGAACAGACTTGCACTGGGGAACAGCTATGGTCATTAACAACCCAGTGGGCCTTAACAGGGATGACTGAGTATGTGGACTCCAGTGGGCAGGAGGATGTCTATGGGACAGTGCCAATGGCAACAAGGGTATAAAATGATTAAGACTGTTTGAACTGTTCTGTATGAAATACACAAAAAATTCAATAAAGAAGAAAAAGAGAAAGAAAAAATTATGAAAATTAAATGTAAAAACCTACTGAATGATACTGATAGTAAATGTAAAATATTTTTAAATTTTTCATTAGA
>NW_008355784.1:292012-293850 GCF_000622305.1 Nannospalax galili | reverse complement strand
AAATATATGACCAATGCTGAATTGATTTCTTTTGAAATTAATAGCATAAAAAATTAAATAATATAATAAAATATTTGGTAATATAAATTAAATTGTATTTCTAGATCCTGAAAAAAAAGGAAACCAGATGAATACCTGCATACATGTCTGTCTGCTTTCTGACGCATAGAGAGGTAGCTTCCTGCTGCCACAAACAGGACATGGATCTACCACCGTGCCATTCCAAGCATGAGGTACTGGATCCCCTGAACCATGGACCAGAATAAACTTTTCCATTGATTCTTCTTAGGTATGTGGCCACAGAATAAACTTGATTAATATACCATCACTATGTCTGTTTATGATTATTTTAATACTTTTTGTGGGTTTATTATTCAAAGAAGAGGGGAATGTAAAAAGAAGGAAATAAGGAATTCCTGAGCGGGGTTATAAAACATTAGGAACAGAAAAAAAATTGTTCCCTACTCACCCAATAAGCTATGTTTGAAGGGAAAGATGAAATTTAACCCAGGAAGAGAGGATATCCTAACCTAGGAATGAGTTATGGCTTCAAAACTAGATGTAAGCTTTAATAAAACTGAATTTATTAAGGAAGATTTGCTACTCTTGATTACCTAGATAAGTTTCTCTCTCTCTCTCTCTCTCTCTCTCTCTGTCTCTCTCTCTCTCTCTCCATATGTATGTAATTGATATTAAGTGAAAATATTGAAGAGACCTCATAAAATGGTTAGAACCAAAAGCTGATGAGATTCTGTACTTTTGAGTTCAGACTCATGGCCTTGGCTACAAAGAGTCACTGGACAATGCTAGCTCCTGAGAGCAAAATTCTGTTGATAAGGCTTTAGCATTTGGCCTTGTGGGCAGTTGAAGTGAAACCAGAATGAACAGAGAGGTACAGGTACCATTTCAAATTGTGGCCCATTATACACATTAAAAAGGCTCTTCAATCACACCTCCCAAATTAAAAGGGGACTTCTCCTTCTTCATCATGCCCAATACTTTGTTTTTGCTGTATTCAGAAGGCCAACATAGTAATGGAAAAGACTATTGTATTCAAATCTTATTTTTGGCTGATATGACCAAAAGATGAGAAAATGAATAAATATGCCAAAAACAGAGGAAGCCAATGTTTTCAATGTCAGATAAGGGAGTTACAATGATGGAAAACAAAAGGTTAATAAATTTCATAGTGGTGAATTGATTTGTGATTATGGATAGACAGACAGAGAAACGTATAATGCAAACATACTTATATGGCTTTTCATCCCCAGGATTAGTTTTACAAATGATATGAAGGAGCATTTAGCAAGTAGCCTCAAAAATATGTCTTGTTTGATTCTACCAACACAGATTATACTGCCTTCTAAGAGCAACCTAGCAATTTGCAATTGTTTTTGTTCACTACCTTAATTCCAACATTAGGTTCTTCCTAATGATATCACTTCCCACTTATGAATCTTCATCAATTATTTGAACTGAGAATACTGGAGTAATCTTGGGCATGGTTCACAAATTCTCTTCTTAATCAACACTAAGTGATCTCATGAAGTCACTGATTTCATTCACCAACACTCTATAACTATACATTCTATACCTCCATCTTAAATATCCTTTCCCTCCAGCATGAAGTCTATCTCGGTTTGCCTATGTGATATTTTTCTTTGGTCATTTGACAGGCTTTATCAGCATGACTCCTAGAAGGTAATTATTCTTGTCTGTATCCTGGGCCTTCTCTGGTCTTCCTATTCTTAGTAAAATGCAGGGATGGTTCAATATATGTAAGTCAATAAATGTCATAAATCACATAAATGGGCTCAACGACAAGAACCACATGGTCA
>NW_008355784.1:255838-289063 GCF_000622305.1 Nannospalax galili | reverse complement strand
GAAGGTGGGCGACTGTGACCAGTGATAGTCATGTATATAGAGATTAGACATGCATGTGAAAACTTCTCAATGTCAATTGCTTTGGAATGAATTCTTCTGTATGAAAAAAAAAGTTGTGCTGTAAAGTATTCCTTGAGAAATGTTTATAATTCTATGAGAATGTAAATAGTTTCACAGTAATTGTTTTCCAGTTAGAATATTCTAACTTAATTGCAGTGCAGTCTCTTTAATTTCTTGTTCATTAATTTTTAACTAACTTCATAAAAGAATAAGAATAAAAAAAATGTGATTTATTTTAGAAAAAGTTACCTGGACTGCTGAAAAGAATGTATATTCCACAGCTGTTGGATGAAATATGCTATAAACATTTATTAAATCTACTTATTCTATGTTGTAATTTAAAAAAAAAGTTAAAACCTCAAAAAAAATAAAAAAAATTGAAGATTATGTGTATATTATTTTTGTCTCATCATTTATATATAACAAACCTAAACAGACCTTCATCACTTGCTTAGGTTTTCTAATTTTTTCTGTCTATTTTGAAAAATATCTCCATTCCTATATCCTTTTAATATCTTTCACATTCACATTTTCTTTTTTTAATAATTATGAGACATAATAGCATTAACGAATATATTTTCCATCAGTTGTGAATCTTCTTTTTCTGGGGATGCTAAGCAATGCTTATTCCCTTTTAAGGTTCTAGTGTCAAGCCAATGTTTCATTAAAGTTTTACTGAGGAACCAATGAATTTATCTAGCTTATTTACCAAGATAACTGAGGGGTTGCTGAGATGTATGTATGACCTGAGGGTATGCACACTGGACAGCCTTTACCCAGCATGATGGCTATAGAAAATTTAAGCTCCTCTTAGGTCGATAGCCATGATGGTGACCAGACCACACGGCCATGTTAGTGAGCACAGTCCCATGATAAAATAAGCCCATCCCTCACCAGGATACAAGTCCTGTGGGATTCACATGCCTCACAGATTAAATGTGAAAACAGCAACCACTGATTACTTTTAGAAAGCACTTGATATAACAGGAGAAAGTAATATATATATATGCGCCAAATCAAAAAGAAAAGGAAAGGAATCCATGTCTCTCACCAACCATTGTAGCTGTAAATTCCAAGCAATGTTCTCTGGATCTCTTCATTCCTAGATACAAGATATGCTGGAAAAGAAACTCATGAAGGCAACAGAAGAAACAGGGAGCTATGTCCAATTCATAAAGCATTGGGTTGTTGCTCCATAAGCATATGTCTTACTCGAGCATGGCCATGACTTTCCGTGTACAATGAAATTTAAAACACTTAGATCTGGTTAGAAAAGCAGCCACCTCACATGGCCTGAACACAGCTTGTTTTGTGCCCAAAAGGGCCTAAGATCAAACTTCTGAGCCCCCATAACCCCCACCCCCCAATCAGGATTGCATGCATTCTGTCATATCTGTTAAATTCAGGCAAGCATTTGTATCCAGATGTCCCTGGGTAGAAGTTCATCCACTGGAGTCTAGTCAGCCTATACATTGTCATTTGCTTAAAGATCTACTCTTCCTCACCTAGCAGTAATCGGTTGCCAATAGTTCCTCATCTAGGGCTGGGGACTGCTGCCTGTTTCCATTGTTGTATGATCAATGTTTGTCTGATTAAGTTAGCATGGATCTTGTGCATGCTAGCCCTACTGTTGCAAGTTCATATGAGCAAATTCCCAGTGGCCTGAAAGTCTCTGTTTCCATATGTTCATGTACTAACCCTGGCTCTTACAATCTTTCTATCCCCTCTTCCACAGTGGTTTCTGAGCCATGGTGAGGTTCAATATAAGATTCCTGACTAGAGACATATACTCTGCAGTCTCTTCTCTAAAACTTATCCAGTTGTTGCCTTCTGTGTGCATCACACTTTGTTGCATAATGAAGCTTCACAGGTGAGAGTTGAGAGATGTATTAGTATTCTCTCTACCCCTGTTCTGCTGTTTTATGGTCCTTAGGTGTAGGAGGTTCCACTGTAGATGTATCACTTAGGCCTGGGCATCTCTCACACATATATTGTCTGTGTGTGTCTAGTTGTGGAACTCTGCAATAGCCTCCATCTGTTGCTAAAAGAAGTTCTTTGATGAGTGGTGAATGATATAATTGTCTATAAATATAAGGATCCATATTTAGCATACAGTAAGAAATTTTGTCTATAGGTATGCCAGAGATAGGATTTTATCTAGGATCTATGACCTCTCCAGCCAGGTTCATTTGGCTATACTTATAGTGCCACCCAGGAGTTCCCTCCCATTGATAGGGCTTTAAGTTCTGTTACATAGCTGTAGATTAGCCAATAGATAAAAGTTCCACTACAGCACCAATATTGTTGCTGTGCCAGTCACTGTGATTATTAGGCTTCACAGTTGTGTGGAACCATTGATTGATTTTTCTCCCTTAGAAGCTTGCATAGTATCCTCTAGAGCTAGGAGAGGTGGTCTTCAGGGAGAAGGTTTCCAGGAGAGTTCCATCTCCATTGCTCCAAGTCCTATGTCTGAAATGTATCCAGTCTCCAGCAATAGGGTCTTATTTTCAAGAACTTAGAGGTAATCAAGGGCTGTGACAATAACCTGTGTTATTTTGGGA
Organism: Nannospalax galili; assembly: GCF_000622305.1. Lineage (NCBI taxonomy): Eukaryota > Metazoa > Chordata > Mammalia > Rodentia > Spalacidae > Nannospalax > Nannospalax galili. The sequence goes on along the minus strand of NW_008355784.1, from coordinate 286,442 downwards.
ATTTCTTGGGCTACTCTGATCAACAATTCGAAGGGAGGGTTCTCCAATCTGGCACTGTGTTCCTTGTTATATAGCCTTCAGGTATACTCATGCACATATGTTTAGATATTGTATGTGTATTTTTCACGAGGTTTTTGAGTTACTATATTTACCTTTGGCTTTTTATGCCATCTAAGCTTTATTGTCTCTCCTCTCTTGCTCCATGTCTAACTTCCCTCCTCCCTAACCAGTTTAAGTGCCCCCATTTCTCCCATTTTCCCCTTGATAATACCGGTCTCCTGTTACGCCCCCAACTTGAGTTCCTTGTATGTTCTTCCCTCTCTCTTCACAGTTGAATATTCCCATTTTCCCCATTTCCCCCTTGGTAATATCTGTTTCGTATTATTCCCCTCTCTCTGGCTCTTTCTTTCCCTTTACCTCCACTATTCCTTTCCATTTTCCATGCTTACTTTCCGTTTATCTGGCTCCAGCTGTTACATTAGGATATATACTCAAATACAAGGGATTGGTGCTAAATTCTGAAAATGAGGGAGAACAGAAATTTCTTGCTTTTCTGAATCTGTTACCCCACTTAGTATAACATTTCTATTTCCACCCATATATCTTCAAATTCCATAATTTTGTCTTTTCAAACCACTGAGTAGAACTCTATAGTGTAAATGTACCACATTTCATTATCCATTCATCAGTTGAAGGACATTTAGATTGTTTACATTTCTTAGCTATAGTGAAAATAGTAGCAACAAACATGGATGTACAGGTAGGAGAAGTCCTTGGGGTAAATGCCAAGGTGTTGTATAATAGGATCACATGGGAGATTGATTTTTGGGTTTGTAAGAATTCTCCACACTGCTTTCCATAGTGATTGCATCCGTTTTGTTGCCACCAGCAGTGAACGAATGATCCCCTTTCTCCACGTCCTCACCAGCATTTGCCAGTTTTTCTGTTGATCTTATCCAGTCAGACTGGCATAAGATGAAATTTTAAAGTGGTCTTGATTTGCATTTCTCTAATTACTAAAGATGTTGAGCACTTTTAAGGTGTTTCTTAGGCATTTTTATTTCTTCCTTTCAGAACTTTCTGTTTGGGTCCTTAGCCCATCTTTTTATTGGGTCATTTTTTTTCCTTTATTCAGAATTTTTTGATTTCTTTGTAAATTCTGAATATCAATCCACTGTCAGATGTGTAGCCGGTGAAGATTTTCTCCTGCTTAGTGGGTTTCCTCTTCACTTCCTTGGTTGTTTCTTTTCTATACAGAAGATTTGCAGCTTAATGAGGTCCCACTTGTTGACTATTGACCTTAATATGTGAGCAACTGATGTCCAATTTAGAAAGTCATTTCCTACATCTGTAACTTGTAGGGTAATGCCTATGTTTTGTCTAGCTGTTTCAGTATTTCTCATATCACATTGAGGTCTTCGATCAATTTGGAGTTGAATTTTGTGTGGAGTACTAGGTAAGGATTTAATTTCATTTTTCTACAGGTGGAGATCCACTTTGGCCAGCACCATTTGATGAAGATGCTGTCTTCTCCAGTGTATGTTCTTGGCACCATTGTCAAATGTCAGGTGACTGAAGTTGCATGTACTCGTGTTTGGGTCCTCAATTATGTTCCATTGATCTATGTTTCTGTTTTGCGGCCAATACCATTCTGCTTTTATGACTATAGCTCTGAACTATAACTGGAGATCTGCTATGATGTTCCCCCCTCCCCCAGCATTGACATTTTACCCAAGGCCGCTTTGACTATCCAGGGTCTTTTCTGATTCCATATGAACTTTAGGATTTTGTTTCTCTGTGAAGAATAGCATGGGGACTTTTATTGGTACTGCATTGAATCTGTTGATTGCTTTTGGTAGGTTGTCCATTTTCACAATATTAATTTTACCAATCCAAGAGTACTATAGGTCCTTCCATTTTCTGGTGTGTTCCTCTATCTCTTTCTTTAAAGATATAAATTTTCATGGTAGTGATATTTAATGTCTTTGGTTAGGTTTATTACTAGATATTTTTTTAGGCTATTGAGAAAGGGAGTGTTTCTATGAATGCTTTTTCTGATTGCTTGTTATTGGTATACAGAAAGACTATTTATTTTTGTAGTTGGTTTTGTAACCTGCCACTTTACTGAAATTGTTGATCATTCCTAGTAGTTTTCTGGTGGAATTTTTGAGACCTCTTATGTTTAATAGCATACCATCTACAAATAGTGATAGTTTGACCTGTTCTTTTCCAATTACTGCTCCTTAAATTTCCTTCTCTTGTCTTATTGTTCTAGCAAGAGTTTCAAGCACTGTACAGGGAGAGGAGATAGAGGACATCCTTGTCTGGTTCTTGATTTTAATGGGAATGCTTCCAGTATTTCTCCATTTAGAATGATGTTGGCTGTAAGTTTGTTGTACATAGCTTTAATTGTGCTGATGTATAGTCCCTCAAGTCCACTTCCCTCTAGGACTTTTAAAAATTATTGTATTATTTTATCTTATGTATATGAGTGCATTGCCTGCATGTATGTAGGTGCAGTCATATTGTGCAATGCCCATGGAGGTCAGAGGATGGTATTGGAGCTCCCAGAACTGGAGTTACAGATGGTTGTAAGCTGCCATGTGAATGCTGGGAATTTAACTCAGGTCCTCTGTAAGAGCAGTCAGTGTTCTTAACCACTGAGGAAACTCTCTAGACCCCTTCTAGGAATTTTAACATGAATGCACATTGTATTTTGTCAAAGAACTTTCTGCCTCTATTGATATGACCATGAAATTTTTGTCTTTAAGACATATTTTATGATTTATTACATTTACTGACTTACTTATATTAAATCATCCTTGCATCCCTGGAATAAAGCCAAATTGATCATGGTGGATGATCTTTTTGATGTGTGTCTGTATGCAGTTAGTATTTTGTTCAGAATATTTGCATATATGTTCAGTAAGGATATGGGCCTATAGTTTTTGTGTGCGTGTGTGTGTCATTACCTGGTTTTTGTTTTAGAGTGATACTGGTTTCATAGCAGGAGTTTGGGAGTTTGGTTGTTGATCTTCTTTGAATGTCTGGTAGAATTCTGCTGTGTTCCCACCTTTTTTTTTTTTTTTTTTTTTTTTTTTATTAAGTTTGGAGGATGTGTGCTGCTGTTTCACTTTGCATATTTGTTATGTATCTAAGTTGTTGATCTTCTCTTGGTTTAACTTTGGTACTTTCCATGAATTTAGAAATTTATTCATTTCTTTCAGATTTTCAAATTTAATGTACTGTAGGTTTCCAAAGTATTTCCTTATAATGTTCTGGCTTTGGGGGAGTGTCCTCTTTGATTGTGCTAATTTGGGTGTTCTCTTTATTTTGGTTAACTGTGCCAACTGTCTGACTGTCTTGTTAAACTTTTCAAAGAACCAGCTCTTGGATTCACTGATTCTTTGTACTGTACTTGTGTGTGTGTGTGTGCGTGTGTGTCCCTGCCCCCCCTCACTTTCTCCCCTTCCTCCTCCTTTATTTTCTCCTCATCCTCTACCTTCTTTGGTACTGTGAATTGACCCTAAGACCTTGAAAATGCTAAATAAGTGCTCTACCACTGAGCTCTGTGTGTGTGTTATATATGGAGAGACAGACAGACAGACAAAGACAGAGACTCTTTCTGAATTTTTAATGTAGGAACTCAGAGCTATAAACTTCCCTTTTAGAATTCTTTTAAAGTGTCCCAGAAGTTTTGTTCTGTTGTTTTGTCATTTTCATTTAGTTCTAGGAATACTTTCATTTCTTTCTTAATTTCTTGACTGAGGAGTCAAAGATTTTCATCATTGAGGAGTGTAATGTTTAATCATTATGAGTTTGTGTAGTTACTGAAGTTTCTTTTGCTGTTGATTATAAACTTTATTGCATTGTGGTCTCATAGAATGAATGAAATTATTTCAATTATTTTGTATTTGTTGAAGTTTGTTTTGTGTCCTGTATGTGGTCAATTTTAGAGAAACTTTCATGGGCTGCTGAGTAAAAAGTATAATCTTTGGTCCTTGGATAGAATATTCTACAGATGTTTGTTAGGTCCATTTGATGTGAGATGTCATTTAATTAAGATGTCTACTTACTCTTTGTTCAGTTTGCCTATCTACTGGAGATAGTGGTGTATTGAAGTCACCTACTATTGCTGTGTTGGGGTTAATCTGTGTTTTATAATCTGGTAGTGCTGTTTTTATTAAATTAGGTGCACCAAAGTTGGTGTATATATGTTCATGATTGTAATATCATTTTACTCAATTTTTCCTTTGATTAGAATGAAGTGACGCCCTTTACCTCTTCAGATTAGTTTTAATTTGAAGTCTATTTTGACAGATATTAGAATTGCAACACCTGCTCATTTCTTAGTGCCATTTGCTTGGAATATTTTTTTCCATCTTTTCACTCTCAAGTCATGCTTATCCTTGCAGAGAAGTTTTCTTAAGACAATGAAAAGATGAATTTTGTTTCTTAATTCATTCCACAACACAAGCCTGTGCCTTTTGACTGGGGAGTTGAAGCCATTGATATTTAGTTATTGTTGAAAGATCTATATTGACTGCTTCCATCTTAATTTGTTTATTTTCTTGGTCCTAATTTATGTTTCCATAATTATACCTTTGTTTTCTTTCTGTAACCTCTTGGGTATGGTCATTTCTACTTTTGGTCCTTCGTATTTCTTCAACTATTATCTATGGGACTGTTTTGGTGGATGTGAATTATTTCAGCTTATTCATGCCATGGAACTTTTTCCATTCCCCTTTGACTATGAAATATAGTATTGCTGGGTAAAGTATTCTGTGTTGGCATCTATGGTCTTTTAGAACTGGAAATACTTTGATCTAGGCTCTTCTGGTTTTCATATTTTGCACTGAAAAGTCAGCTGTAATTTTGATGGTTTCCTTTGTACATAACTTGTTGTTTTTCTCCAGCAATGCATAGATTTGATCTTTTCATGGTGTCCCTTATTTCTTTCATATTCCATTTCTGTGTTTTAAAAAATTGTTTTTAGGGCTGGAGAGATGGCTAAGCAGTTAAGAACCCTGGCTGTTCTTGCAGAGACCCATGTTCGAATCCCAGCACCCACATAGCAGCTAATAACTGACCATAACTACTGTTTGAGGGTATCCAATTGCCTCTTCTGTCCTCTGTGGGCACTGCACTACATGGGTGCACTTACCTACATGCAAGGAATACATACATACACATAAAATAAAAATAAACAAGACATTTTAAAAAATTGTTTATACGAGAACTCAGCAGGGGGCCTGGAAGAAGCCCTAGTCACTACACTAACTCATGGATATTAAACAACACACTCCTGAATGATGAATGCGTCAAAGGAGAAATTAAGAAAGGAATAAAAGTATTCCTGTAATTCCATGAAAAGGCCAATACAATACCACAAAATCTCTGGGACACTTTAAAAGAAAAGGTCAAATTATCCCTTTTTGCAGATGATATGATACTATACCTATGAGACCCCAAAAATTCCACCAGAAAACTCCTAGAACTGACACTTTCAGTAAAGTGACAGGTTACAAAATTAATGTGCAAAAATCAGTAGCCTTTCTATATACCAATAACAAGTAATTGGAGAAACAGTTCAGGGAAACCCTCCCATTCACAACAGCCAAAAAAAATCTTAGAATAAACCTGATCAAGGATATCAAAGATTTCTACAGTGAAATTTTTAAATCTTTAAAGGAGATTGAGGAAGACACCAGAAGATGGAAGGAACTCCCATACTCATGGTTTGGAAGAATTAATATTGTGAGAATGACTGTCCTACCAAAAGCAATATATAGATTCAGTGCAATCCCAATTAAAATCTCCATGACATACTTCACAGAATTAGAAAAAAAAATCCTTAAATTCATATGGAAGCACAAAAGACTCTAGATAGCTAAAGCAACGCTGAGCACAAAGAACAATCCTGGGGGGATTACTATACCAGATCTCAAAGTATACTACAGAGCTGAAGTCATAAAATCAGCATGGTACAAGCACAAAAATAGACACATAGATCAGTGGAACATCATTGAATACCCAAACCCGAGTACATGCAATTTCAGCCATCTAATATTTGACAAAGGTGCCAAGAACACACAATGGAGAAAAGAAAGCATCTTCAACCAATGGTCCTGGAAAAATTACCATCTGTAGGAGAATGAAACTAGGTCCTTATTTTTCACCTTGCACAAAAGTCAACTCCAAATGGACAAAGACCTCAATGTGAAACTGGAAGCACTGAAACTATTAGAAGTAAACATTGGCAGTATCTACAAGACATAGGTGTAGGAAATAACTTTATAAGCTGGGCATCAATTGCTCAGGAATTATGGCCAAGAATCAACAAGTGGGACTTCATTAAACTAAAAAGCTTTTGTACAGCAAAAGAAACAATCAAGAACGTGAAGAAAAAACCCACAGAGTGGGAAAATGCTCTTCACCAGTGACACATCTGACAGAGGTTTAGCATCCAGAATATATAAAGAACTCCAAAAAAAGCAAGTAAGCAAATGACCCTATTAAAAGATGAGCTAAAAATCTAAACAGAGTGTTCTCAATGGAAGAAATAAAGATGGCTAAGAAACACCTTTAAAAGTGTTTAGCATTGTTAGAAATTAGGGAAATGAAAATTAAAGCCACCTTAAGATGTCACCTTACCCTGGTCAGACTAGCTAAGATCAATAGAATAAATGATATCAAATGCTGGTGAGGATGTGGAGAAAGGGAACTGCTGATGGGATTGCAAACTCATGCAACCCATATGGAAAGTAGTGTGAAAAACTCTTAAAAAGCTAAAATTGAACCTATCATATGGTCTGGTTATACCACTCCTTGGCATATACTCAAAGGACTCATTCTGTTGCAGAGATACTAGCACAACGATGTTTGTTGCTGCTCTTTTCACAATAGTAAGTGATGGAAGCAACCTAAGCACCCATCAACTGAGAAGAGGTTAACAAAAATGTGATACTTTAAAAAAAATATTTCGTTATTTTTATTTTATGTGTATGAGTGGTACATTTACACAATGGAGTTCTCAGCAGTAAAGAAAGATGAAATTTGCTAGTAAATGGATGGATCTAGAAACTGTTATACTAAGTGAAGTAACACAGACTCATAAAAACAAAAGACGTATGTTCTCCCTCATTTGTGGATCTTAGCACCAAATCCTTATAAGTGAGTGCATATCCTGATATAACTGCAAGTGGAAAGAAAACAGGGAGGTAAAGGGAAGGAAGGAATCTGAGGGAGAAGAATAGTAAAAGACAGACATTACTAAGGCAGAAATCTGTTTAAAAAAACAGGGGCATGGTTAAAGAGGGGCGGAGAAGGAAGGCTATAAAAGAACTATAGGAATAAATGGTAAGAAGGACCTCAAGACGTTGGAACATAGCATACAAAAATTATCAAGTAGAAATGGGGAAATGGGGACACTTTAAATGGGAAGGGCATGGAGGGAAGATAAGACAGGGAGAGAAAAAGGAGAGAGAAATAGTGCCTAGCTAGCATAAAAAAACAGAGGGAATTATATTTGTCCAAAAGCCTACTGAAAAATTACACATACAATATCCCTACACAAGTCTGTGAGTGTAGCTGAAGAATACATAACAGGAAACACTGCCAGACAGGAGAAACCTTCCTTTGAATTGTTGGCCAGGGTATTCTAAGAGACTCCCAAAGTTACACAGGCTTTTACCAAAATCCTTGATTGACTCCCAGAACTTGATGGTAGGTTATACTATTGCTAAAGACAGGATATACTTCAGACACAGGATTTGGAGCAATGGAGCTGGAACTAACCTGGAAGCCACCTCCCCTGAAGTCTAGCTCTCATTGTTTAGGAGAGAAGTACACAAGCTGGTACATCAATTGATGGTCTAACCCTAACTTCAAGGCCTAAAAATCACATCAAATGACATTGGTTCAATAGTGGGAATTTTATCTTGGAGGTAATCAACAGCTACTTAATTAGACTTAAAGCCCACTCAATGGGAGAACACTCATGTCTGGCACTGTAAACCTAGCCAAATAAACATAGTTGGAAAGGTCATAGATCTTAGAGAAAACCCAAGTCTCTTTATACAAATGTAATTTCTTACTATGTGCAAAATATGGATCCTTAAATTTACAGACAAGTTTCTTAGTAAATACCCATCAAAGTATCTCCTTTTTCAACAGACATAGATTATTACAGAGTTACACAACTAGTCACACACAGAGATTCTCTGTGAATTACCCAAGCCTTAGTGGCACATTTGGGATGCAACCTCTACACCTAATACTCATGGAACATAGTACAAGGGATGAAGAGAACACAAATGCACCTTTCAGTTCTCATCAATGAAGCTCCCTCATACAACAGAGGGCCAGGAACACAAAATGTCACAAATAGCCAAAACTCAGAGACTAAGAGTCTGAGGAGTTTGGGTCCTTGGACAGGTATCCTATAATGAGGTCCAACCTCCCAGGGCTGAGGGACCATTGCAGAAGAGGGAATAGAAAGATTGTAAGGACCAGGGAGGATGTACATGACCATATAGAAATAGTCCTACAGGTGACTGGGACCCTTCTCATACAGACCTACAGCAACAGTCTCAGCATGCACACAAGCCCCAATTTTAGTCAAAGAATTATTGGCAACTGATTACTGATGGGTAAGGAAAAGCAGACCTTCTTGAAGAGAGAGACTCTAGATAGGCTGACTAAACTCCAGTGGATGAACTTGCATTGACAGATATCTCAGGACACTAATTTTACATAAAACGACTTAATACAAATGACAGAATGTATGAATTCCAGTGGAGGAGATTATGGGAGGGTGCCAAAAGGCGAGGGAGAATGGGGTATAAACATGATTTTATGGATGAAATACACAAAAAATAAAAATATTTAAAATTATAGTCTTCTTAAATTTTTTTTTATTGAGACAGCCTGAGAGGGAAGATTCAGACCTCCATCTGTGTACTGTGGTCTCAGCAGATGGCCAGAGAGTGCCTGTTTCAGGCCTCCTTCTGGAATAGGGGCTGAGAACACAGGAGACTGCCTGGAGTGCCTGGATTCTGCCTGCACATGGTAGTGAGCTTCCCCTAATTGTATCTTACACAACCCCCTAACTCGGATTGTGTGAGGCCCCTCCCAAGGCCCCAGAGCAGACCTGGATTTGGTAGGATAAGGCTCAGATCTTAGCAGACAGCTTTTGGGCAGGTGCCGATCTCCATCTGTGTAGCAGCTGTTATCTCAACAGACAACCAGAGAGTGTCTTTCTGGCCTCCCTCTGGCATAGGGGCTGAGAACTAGGCAGACTGAGAGTTCCAAAATTGACACCCCCCCCCCTTAGGGGACTTCCCAGATTTTGCTCTGAGTTCCTGCTAGTAGGTGTCCAAACCTTAGAAAGAAGCCTGAGCGTACCTGACAGGAACCTGACTTGGGCTTCTGTGGGTGCTCCTGCATAGCAGTTTGGAACCTATCAGCTCCCTCCAAAATAAAACCTGAGAGAACCTGAAAGCTGGACCAACCAGCTTTACATAAAAAGGCACCTCAATAATACAAACCGAAGCATACTTCAACTTAATTCTCATATCAGAATCACAAACAACAAAAGAAATTCACATGCCAAAATCACAACAAAAGAATAATAAAATGGAAATCCAAAACACTATTTCCCCACCAAACTCCACCAGTCCTGTAGAAGAGTTCTACAAGGAGGATCCCGTAGAGGTAGTCCAGGACACAGAATTTAAAAGAACAATCCTAAACATGATCAAGGATTCAATGAATTTAAGAACACACGAAGAAACAAACCAAAGAACTGAAAGAAGAAAGGGATGAACTTCTGAATGAATTCACAAAAGAGATAGAAACACTGAAGAAAACTCAAGAAGAAATGAAGAAGGAAGTACAAAACTCAATAAACCAACTTGAAACAACAGGGGAAAGCCTCACAGCTAGAATGAATGAAATGGAAAACAGAATATCAACACTGGAGGATAAATTTTAAGAATTGGACCACTCAAGCAAAGATTATGAAAAAAATTTAAAAACACTGGATTCAATACACATCTTTCATTAATAATTTTAAATATCAATGGACTGAAATCCCCAATCAAAAGATCCAGACCAGTTGAATGGATTAAGAATAAAAATTTTAAAAATCTTTTTCGTTGTCTGCAAGAAACTCATCTCACTTTCAAGGACAGGCACTATCTTAAGGTGAAAGGATGGAAAAAAATATACCAAGAGAGTGGTACTCAGAAAAAAGCAGGCATTGCATTTCTAATATCTGACAAAATAGACTTTAAACTAAAACTAATCAGAAGAGACAAAGATGGCGCCTTCATTCTGATCAAAGGAACAATAACAAAGATATTACAATCACGAACATATATTCACCAAACTCTGGGGGGGGGGCGTTGAGCTTGCAACCCCCACACAAGGATGACTGGGGATGAGTAAGCGCTCCATTCACCAGTCCCTGCTGCCCCCAGCACCGGGAACAATCAGATGCAATGGGGAGTCTTGTCAAGCAGGAATTCGTTTATTGCAGCAGGGCAGGGTGTTTATAATTCCCCGACCCCTCATAGTTCTCCAATCAGCTTAAAGGTCAATGCATGCATGCAGGCAGGAGCCCATGAAATCTCATGGAGGCATCCAATCCGATGATCTTCAAAATAAGTCAAAATAACTTCCTCTTGGGGCCATCTTGGCAAGGTGGGGCCTTTAGGTCTCCACATCTCCCCCTTTTATTTTTATTTTATAAGGCCAGACTGACTTTATTTCATGGGTTACCCATCTCATAGATGGCTCCCTGAGGAGAGATGGCTATCTCCTTCCTCTAATCCTATGCAATTTTGCCTGTCTTAGGTTGTGTCACCTCTGACCAAGCCTTGCCCGTCATTGGACTATGCACCAGGCCATGTGCATGTGCTTGTCATGGGACATCTTACCTGTCCTTGGCTAAAAATGCGTCATGATTAAGGGTGGCCACATGGTTAATGCCAGCCCGTGATGGTCTTAGTCTCTGCCTAATTCAGTTAGCCAAGTGTGGACAACCGGAGGGGGTATATTGCTGGGGGAGTCCGTAATCATGAGGAGGTGGGCCGTGGCAGTTCCAAGGGTCCTCTGTCAATGAATTAGCTGGTAAAGACATTTAAAGATAAGCATTATCAAGAGAAACAAAGAAACCATAATGATTCCTGCCACAAGCCAACTAGGATCAAAAAAACTCCTCATGTGTTCCCAGACCTGAGTTACAAAGGATGAATCAAGGTCCAACACAGGAACTTGAGTATAATTTAGACTAATGATTTCTTGAGTCATGGCATAGGACAAGTTGAAATACTTCTGAGACCATGTGCTGTTTAGCCAATCAGCCAGTTGTCTAAAAGGCAAAGAGGCTGACTGGCAATGAAGCCAAGGAACTGGGTCCTTCACCTCAGATGGATATAAATAAAGAGAGGAATTTTGTCTCATGAACTATTGTCCATGGACTGTCATGCTAGTCAGTCGGATCACTGCCTACCCACTTAAGGTTTTTCTCAGGCACCCATATGGGGTTTGAATCTCCTGTAGGGTAGACACAGCCAAAGGCTTGACCAATGGTTAGCAATGGAGCTGGGCTTCTCCATTGCCCCGTAATGGGGTTCTTCCACCTTACCCATACCTGAGGTCTCTGCTCCTGTCGTCCCCAATGCTTCTAAAACCAGGATTCCAACTGAGTTTTTTGAAAATTAAGAACATTAATAGTGAATAAGGCCATACCCATCTGTTGGTGGGGGCTCATTCCCCCTTTTTGTTTTTATAATTGAATTTTTAGGTTTTGATGGTTGCGTTCTATGATGGCTTGACCTTGGGGATTGTAGGGAATTCCTGTATTGTGTTGAATTTCTCAAAGTGGAAAGAAATATTATAAATTTTTACTCACAAAACATGGTCCATTATCAGTTTTAATTTGTTGGGGAAATCCCAACGTAGCAAAGCACCGGAGAAAATGAGACTGAGCATGTTTAGACTTCTTGGTTGTATGAGCAGTAGCCCAACAGGCATGTGAGAATGTGTCAATGAACACAAAAATATACTTAAGCTTTCCGAAAGGAGCATAGTGTGTGACATCCGTTTGCCACAAGGAATTGGGCTTGAATCCCCTGGAGTTTATCACTGGCTGTTGCAGAGGCGGTACATGCAGAAAGGGTTGACAAAACCTACAGGTATGTACAATCTTCTTTAGGTCCTTGATGGGAACTTGAGGAAACCTCTCATGAAGACCACGCCAACTTACATTAGTGAGGTTATGTAACCCCTGAGCTTCATTCAGGTCTGCTGACAGGACTTGGGTCGAAGCCACCTTGTCTGCCTCTGCATTGCCTTCGGATAAAAGCCCAGGCAATCCTTGGTGCCCCCTAAGATGCTGTAAGAAAATAGGGGCTTCTCTCTCTTTAAGGAGCATAAGAGTTTGAATCATCAAGGGAGTAATGGGGTTCCCATACAACCGGATATGAGAACCTAATAATTCATATGTTCACTTATCTTTGTTAATGCTAAAGCAATGGCCATGAGTTCCTTGAACTGAGCTGAGCCATCACAAGTGTGGACATATCTTTTTGGTTTCTCATCTGCCCCTGGGTATACTACCACTGCAGCTCCAAATCTGCCCCCGTCAGTGAAAACATTGTAGGCTTTCACTAAGGGCTCCCTGACAAAGAGCCAGGGAGCATCCCAACAGAGGGTGCAAAAGGAGGTCACCCATTTATGGGGGCCATAATGACAGTCCAAATTCCCCAGGAACCCTTCCAAGGCTATGGCAACTCAGTTGTTATTTCTGCAGAGCCATACAAAATCCTAAGCCAATAGGGGATAACAATTTTAAGAGGGTTTATGCCATAATGTCTCAGAGCCACATCACGTCCTTTCTCAATCAGGTCAGCCCATTGATCCATGGGTGTATAAACCTGCAGTATGCCTCCCAGAGAGGCATGCACCCATTGAAGGGGCTTCCCGTCTTGCATATGGATGGATGTCATCAGGGTCTCACCAGGGAGTACCCATAACTCAAGGTCTTTACTAGGTGTGTACCGGGCAAGTTGGGCTCAGTCCAGGATATCCTGGACCTCATGTAAGATGTCCAGGTGTTGAGGAGCCAAGTGAATTAGTTCTGAAGGCTGTTTCCCTACTAGCAACTGAAACAGTGGTCTTAAAGTCTCAGTGGAAAGCCAGTTGTGGTTTTAAGGGCTTACTCCTTCCAAAGAGAGTGTGGTTCCCAGAATTTTAAAGGGAGCAATAGTCTGTATTTTATCAGCAGATATATGGAGTCTGCCTGTCTGTAGCCATTTCTGAGTAACCTTATATAACTCTTCTAACTGTTGGGGGCTTGGAGCTCCCAAGATTATATCATCCTTATAAACGTACACAGTGGATGTGGCAACAAGTGAGCAGGCCCCAAAAGGGTCTTCACCTAGCTTTGGCAGAATGCTGGGCTATTGGCCATACCTTGGGGTAAAACATTCCATTCTTACCTCTCATCAGGTGTTTTAAAGTTGGTGGAAGGCACAGAGAAAGCAAATTTTTCACAATCTTTGGGTTGTAAAGGGATAGAAAAAAAACAATCTTTAATGTCTCCTTTAAAGCCTGTAGTTTTGTCTCAGGCAATGGCCACTGCTCCACCCATACCAGCGACCCAGGGGACCACTGAATAGCCAGAACCTGAGGGGCAGTGGCCCCTAGAATTGGGGGTGAACCTGATGCTTTTTCTTTGGGTTCCCCCTGTAATTGATATGGCGAGTCAACCCCTGAGTTGCTGACTTGGGAAGCCTGTCAGACTCTTCAAGGTCCAAAAGGTCATCATAAAAGGCCTTGTTATCAGTGGTTATGCAGGCCTGTGCATCCCCCAAAATATCTTGTCCTATGAGGTTGGCAGATAACCCTGCTACAACCAAGAGTCGCACCTCCCCTTTAGCTCCATCTGCATCCTGCCAGGTGAGCCATTCTCAAGTCTCCTCTGATGGGGTGTATCCTCCCACACCTAGGATTCGGGGCCCAGAAACTAGGTGCCATCATGATGGGACCTCCTTCTTTATAAGAATGGTCCTATCTGCCCCCGTGTCCACTAGGCAGCAAAATCTCTTGCCATCTATTTCAAGATCCATCTTGAGCCTTACACCAGGGATAATAGGGACTGTCCAATTCGCCATAGGTTTTTCTCCTCTCCTGATCCCTCCTTTAGGGCATTGTAAATGTAGCTGATCATGGGGAAGTCCTCCTTTTGTTAACGGGGCTGGAGGCAGCCCCCCACTTAGTTTAAATGCTTTCCTTCAATATCAAATCTGGATTTACAATCCTTCGGCCAATGGAACCCTTTGCAGCACCGGGGACAGGTCGTAGATGGGGGTCTTTTTAACACCCCACCTCCATGCTTAGGTCAGTTCTCTCACTGAGGACAATTTCTTTTAGTATGGCCAGTCTGGCCACAGCCACAACATGGGCCTTCTATTCCTCTAGGCCCCATTGTTACCTGCTGTCCCAGATTAAGTGAATTAAATTCCTGGGTTAGGGCATGGGTCAGAGCCTCTGTTTGCATCTGTAAGACAGCAGACATGGCTTTGGTTAGGCCCCTTTGGGTTTCCACCTCCTTGGAGTCAATTATCCATTGTTCCATGGACCTGTCCTTAAGGCCAGCACAGGCTATCTTGTGATCAGCATCCATTCCATCCCATACCAGGAGTTTAGTGAATTGCTCCCTCAATGGGCCTGGGGGTAATTTTCGTTTTAAGCTCTTCTCTACTTTGTCTATAAACTCATAGAGGGGTTCACCAGGCTTTTGATTAATCCCTGTGAGGGGGGATTCAGTAGGCCCCTTGTCCAATTTTCTGCAAGCATTTAATCCTATGACCCTGACCTGTTCTGTATATGGGGCTGGAATGCCTGACTGTTGCACCCCTGTGGCATAATGGTCACTTGAACCAGACAACATCCCAAAAGTAATGGGGACAGGTGGGTTGGCACTTGCATTCCTCTCAACCTGTATCCTGCATTCCTCCTTAAAGAGGGCACACCACTCAATATATATGGGGCTAGGAAAGACTGATTTGGCGAGGTCCAGACAATCCTTTGTAGTACACTGCTGATGAGCCAAGCCTTGGAGGAGAGTATCTACCCAGGGTGATCTCAGGCCATCCTCAGCCACCACCTTTTTAAATTCCTTTAAATCCTTCACCTCCCAGGGATAACAGGGGTCAGGGCGAGTGCCTCCTGGGTTTACATTAATAGGATACACTTCCACCCATGGCCTCACAGAAGCCTCCTGAGCAGGGCCAGGATAAGAGGGCAGCCGATCCCCAGGATCATTTTTGTTTATCTCCCTGTGTTTTTGCTCTCCATCTGAAAAAGGAACCCATGGGTCCTGAGAATGAGGATGGTTTTCATGGGTCTCGGGAAACCCTGAAGTTGGCTCGGTCATGCCCAAGGTGCCGCTTGTTACTTTGGCCACTTTTGGTTTCACTTCTGTTGCATTTCTGCATTCTTCCTCAAACTCTTCCCATGATTCCTGTGCCGGGGTTTCTGAAGGCTCGTCAGGAGGTGGCACCAAGGGCTTAGGGCTCTTGGGCCAAAAGCATGCCTTTAAGGCTAAGATAGTAGGATAAAACCCCAGTGGTGGATCAATCCCCAATTGAACCTCCATTTGTTGAGCTAGGTATTCCACACGTTTCCATGTACCCCAATAAACACATTAGCCCCAAATAACCAGGGAGCCAAATGGACGGCCTCTGCCCAAACTTTTGAGCTGCCGGATTTGACAGATCCAACCCCCTACTTTTAAGCATATTTCTCAGTGCCTTAAGCGCCAGGTCCTCAAGCATATTAATTGTGTTACCCATCTTTTCAGGTATCACTTACCCTGGACTCTTGATTGGCCCCAATCCTATTCCTTTCACCTACCTTCAAGAGCCATGCTGGGCACCAGTTGTGGGGGGTTCGAGCCTGTGACCCCTGCACAAGAATGACTGGAGATGAGTAAGCGCGCCATTCTCCAGCCCCTGCTGCCCGCAGCACCAGGAACAATCAGACACAACAGGGAGTCTAGTCAAGCAGGAACTCGTTTATTGCAGCAGGGTAGGGTGCTTATAATTTCCCCACCCCTCATAGTTCTCCAATCAGCTTAAAGGTCAATGCATGTGTGTAGGCAGGAGCCCATGAAAGCTTATGGAGGCATCCAATCCAATGATCTTCAAAACAAGTCAGTAACTTCCTCTCAGCGTCATCTTGGCAAGGCAGGGCCTTTAGGTCCCCACAAAACTCTGGTGCACCCAACTTCATAAAAACGCACTACAAGACTTTATGATCCAGATTAATTCCAACTCATTAATAGTACAGGACTTCAGTACTCCATTGTCACCATTAGATAGGTCAACAGGACAGAGAATTAAGAGAGAAACAACTGAATTAAACAATACCATACATCAAATGGACCTAACAGACATCTACCAAATATTCTACCCAAGCACCAAAGAATATACTTTCTATTCAGCTCCCCATGGAACCTTTTCCAAAATCGACCATGTGCTGGGGCACAAAACAAACCTCAATGAATACAAAATGTTTGAAATAATTCCACAGATTCTATCAGACCACAATGCAATAAAGCCTAAAATCAATACCGGAAGAAACCCCAGTAAACACATGAACACATGGAGTTCAAACAACACACTCTTGAATGATGAATGGGTCAAAGTAGAAATTAAGAAAGAAATAAAAGTATTCCTGGAACTAAACGAAAAGGACAATATAACACAACACACCTCTGGGACACATTGAAAGCAGTCCTTAGAAGGAAGATTATAGCTCTAAGTGCCTACATTAAAAATCGGGAAGAACACAAACAAATGACTTAACATTGCAACTCAAGACACTTGAAAAGCAACAACAAATGAAATCCAAACCCAGCAGACAAGAAGAAATAATAAAAATCAGAGCAGAAATTAATGAAATAGAAGCAAAGAAAACAATACAAAGAATCAATGAATCCAAGATCTGGTTCTTTGAGAAGATAAACAAGATTGACAGACCATTAGCCCTGTAAACCAAAAGAAAGAAAGAGCAACTCCAAATCAACAAACTCAAAGATGAAAGGGAAAACATCACAACGGACACCAAAAATATCCAGAACATTATAGGGAATACTTTAAAAACCCATACACTACTAAATTTGAAAACCTTAAAGAAATGAAGGGGTATCTAAAAGCATGGGAACCACCAAAACTAAACCAAGAAGAGATCAACACATAAGGTAATAGAAACAGTAATACAAAACCTCCTGACTGAAAAAGCACAGGACCGGATGGGTTTACAACAGAATTCTAACAGACATTTAAAGATCTATATACACTTAATTTATTCAAAAACATAGAAATGAAGGAGGAACTTGTAAATTCCTTCTATGAAGCCAGCATCACTTCCAATACCAAAACCAGGTAAAGTTACAACCAAAAAAGAAAACTCTAGACCCATATCCTTAATGAACATAGATGCAAAAATTCTCAAAAAATACTTGCAAACTGTGTAAAGACACATATCAAAAATATCATCCACCATGATCAGGTAGGCTTTATTCCAGAGATGTAGGGATGGTTCTATACACTTAAGTCAATAAATGTCATTAATCATATAAATGGACTCAAAGAACCACATGGTCATTTCAATAGATGCAGAGAAGGCCTTTGACAAAATTCAACATATGTTTATGTTCAAAGTCCTAGAGGAAAGTGGAGTGGAGGGATCATATTTCAACATAATTAAAGCTATATACAACAAACCCACAGCCAACATTATTCTAAATGGAGAAAAACTGGAAGTAGTCCCATTATAAGCAGGAACCAGAAAAGGCTGTCCACTATCTCAACTCCTTTTTAACATAGTGCTTGAAACCCTTGCAAGAGCAATAAGACAAGAGAAGGAAATTAAAGGAGTAATAATTTGAAAGGAAAAGATCAAATTATCACTTTTTGCAGATGATATTATATCTAAGAGATATAATTCCACCAGAGAACTCCTAGAAATGACTATCACTTTCAGTAAAGTTGCAGGTTTCAAAATTAATCTAGAAAAGTCTGCAGCATTTCTATATACCAATAACAAGAAATCAGAGAAAGAGTACTTGGAAACACTTCTGTTCACAGTAGCCTCCAAAACCAAACAAATAAACAAACAAACACACAAATAAATAAAATATCTTGGAATAAACCTGGCAAAGACATTAAGGACCTCTACAGTGAAAATTATGATCTTTAAAGAAAGTAATTGAAGAAGACCCCAGAAGATGTAAGGACATCCCATGCTCATGGACTGGAAGAATTAATGCTGTGGAAATGACCATCCTATCAAATCTCATTTATAAATTCAGTGCAATGCCTATCAAAATTCCCATGATATCCTTCACAGTATTGGAAAAACATATGGAAGTACAAAAGCCCTTGGATAGTCAAGGCAACCTGAGCACTAAGAACAATGATGGGGGATTACTATACCAGATTTTAAACTCTATTACAGAGCTATAGTCATAAAAATAACATGGTACTGGCACAAAAACAGACTCATAGAACAATGAACAAAATTGAAGACTCTAATATGAGGGCATGCAATTTCAGCCACCTGATATTTGACAAAGGGGCCAAGAACATTCGCTGGAAAAAAGACAGCATGTTCAGCAAATGGTGCTGGCAAAACTGAATCTCCACTTGCAGAAGAATTAAACTAAACCCTTATCTTTCAGCTTGCACAAAAGTCATCTTCAAATGGATCAAAAGCTTCAACGTGAAGCCTGAATCTCTGAAACTCTTAGAAGAAAATATTGGCAATAACTTACAAGTTATAGGTATAGGAAATATTTTCTAAACCAGACATCAATTGCTCAAAAAAGAAGGTCAGGAATCAACAAATGGGACCTCATTAAACTAAAAAGTTTCTGAACATCAAAAGAAGGAACCAAGGAATGGCAGACAAATCCCAGAGAGTGGGAGAAAATCTTCACCAGAAGCAGATCTGACAGAGGTTTAATATCCAGAATATATAATGAACTCAAAAAATATCAGGAAAGGAAATAACCAAGTTAAAAAATGGGCCAAGGAGCTGAACAGAGAATTCTCAAAGGAAGAAATAATAAAGATGGCACTAAAGCATCTTAAAAGGTGTTCAACATCATTATTAATTAGGGAAATGCAAATTGAAACCACTTTAAGATTTCATCTTACTCCTCTCAGATCTTACCCCATATCAAGAGAACAAATGATACCAAATGTTGGAGAGGATGTGGGGAAAGGAAAACGCTCATCCATTGCTGGTGGGATTGTAAAATTGTTCAACCCCTATGGAAAGCAGTGTGGAGAACCCTTAGAAAACTAAAAATAAATCTACCCTTTGACCCAGTTACACATAAATAAAAATTAAAAAGTGAAAAGACCTTTCTGAAAATGACTCCAACAACTCAGGAACTAATATCAAGAATTTACAAAAGAATCTTATGAAACTAAAAGGATACTATGCAGCAATGAGAGCAGTCAATAGAGTGAAAAGATAACCCAAAGAATCAGGAAAACCTTTGCCAACCGTATAGCAAAAGGGATTTCTAGAATGTATAAAGAATTGCATAAATTAAACACTAAAAAAATCCATCAATAAAAGGCTAATGAAATGAATAAATAGTTTATAAAAATAAAAGAAACACAGATGTCCAATAAATGTTTTCAAAAGTATTCAGCAGAGCTGAAAAAATGGCTCGGTGGTTAAGAGCACTGGCTGCTCTTGCAGAGAACACAGATTTGGTTCTCAGAACCCACAAGGCAGTCAACAACCATCTATAACTACAGTTCCAGGAGATCTAATGCCCTCTGCAGGCATTGCACACACATGGTATATATTGACATACATGCAGGGAAACACTTAAGCATATAATCTTTTAAAAAATTTTTCAACATTCTTAGCCATCAGGGAAATGCAAACTAAAACTAGTTTGCAAACTAAATGCTAACTAAAACTCATTCCAGACATAAAATCTATCACAAAGAAAACAAATGACAACAAATGTTACTGAGAATGTGTGGAAAGAGGAACCATTATTCACAGCTGGTGGTAATGTAAAAATTGTGTCGCTACTATAGAAATCAATCTAAAGATTTCTAAAAAATTAAAAGTAGAAGTTCCATATGACCCAGGTACATCATTCTGGGGTATATGCACAAAGGATTCTAAGGTTTTCCACAGAGGTACTTGTACATTCATATTTATTGCTGAACTATTTAAAATAATGAAGAAATGGAACCAACCTAGACGTCCATCAATAGACGAATGAATGTAAAAGTGGGGTACACATAAACGATAGAATTTTATTCAGCTATAAAGAAAAATGTAACATGAAATTTACAGATTAAAGTGAATGGAAATGAAAATCATGTTAACAAAATTTGCGAGGCTCAGAAAGACAAATACTGTGTTTTCATTCATATGCTGATGTGTGTGTGTGTGTGTGTGTGTGTGTGTGTGTGTGTGTGTGTGTATGTCGGTCATGAAATTTAAAGTTTTCAGGACATGAAAAGAGCAGATCTTAAGTGAGGAGGAAAGGGTTTACTCCTCCTGATGGATTAATCTTCCCACCCTCATCAGAGAATGTATTCCCACACCCTGAATACCCAGCATCCCCACGCTTGCCTGAGGAAACCAATTCATTCAGCAAAGAAACACTGATGTCCTTCAGGACCCAGTTATTGTTGCCTCTAGACTGTTAACCAGACTCAAAGCTAAGCAGTCCCCTAGAGGAGAGATAGAAAGTATGATACATGAGGAGGTGTGTTACACCACTAAAGAACTTAGTGAATTTGCTAATTCATTCAAGCAGAAGTCTAATGAATACGTGTGGTAATAGATTTTAAGGGTATGGGATATTGGTGGAAGGAACATACAATTGGAACAGGCTTCGTTTATTGACATGGGCCCCCTGACTGGAGATTCTAGGTTTAATATTGAAGCTTATGCAGTTAAAAAAAAAAGGTGTTAAAAGTTTATTTGATTGGTTGACCAAGGTATTTATCAAAAGACGGCCTACTGACAGAGAGCTGGAGATATGTGATATCCCTTGGCTTAGTGTTGATGAAGGGATTGTAAGGCTCAGGCAAAATGACATGCTCGAGTGGATTCCCAGTGCAAAACCAAATCCTCCACAATGGGAAGGCCCAGAGGACATGCCTTGTACTGATTTTATAAGATGGAAAGTACTGAGAGAGACACCAGAACATTTGAAGAGCTTTGTTTTTGCTCTTTTCTTTGTGTCAGATCTTACAGTTGGAGATGCTACTGCTCAGTTGCATAAACTAAATGTAAATATAATAGGTTTAACATGTCCTTGGAGTAGGGTTCAGGTGGCAGTATTGAATTGCCAAAGACAATACCTATAATGGCATGACCTAATGGACCTTTGGTACTGGCTAATCAATCATGGTGTTCCCAGGGACCAAATACAGAAGAAGCCTACTAAATTTTTATTTGATCTATATAAGCAGAAAAGCTCTAGGACAAATGACAGGAAGTCAACATTGGATCATAGCAATAGAGAATTCTTTTCTGTCAACCAATTTCTTGACTGACAGACTTGAGACAGATTACAGACCCAGAACCCCTTGAATAAAGGGAAGGCAGCATGTCCTTGAGGAAAGACCTTGTCACAGTGCCAAAGAGTTATTCTGTTTGTGTTTGCTTTTCCCCCATCCTTCCCCAGAGGGACCTGTGGCCTTTTACTAGAGTAATTGTACTTTGGGGAAAAGGAAATAATTAGACTTTCCAAGGCCTATTGCATGTTCGTTCTGAGTTGACACTGATTCCTAGAGACCCCAGAAAGCATTGTGGCCCTCCAGTTAAAGTAGGAGTTTATGGAGGTCAGGTGATAAATGGAGTTTTGGCTGAAGTCCAACTGCAAGTGGGTCCAGTGGGTCCCTGAACTCATCCTGTGGTTATTTCTTCAGTACCAGAATGTATAATTGGCATAGATATACTTAGGAATTGGCAGAATCCCCCCATTGGTTCCCTGACCTGTGGAGTGAAGGCTATTATGGTTTGAAAGGCCAAATGGAAACTACTGGAATTGCCTCTGCCAGGGAAAATAGTGAACCAAAAACAGTATCCCATCCCTGCAGGGATTGAAGAAATTAGTGCTACTATCAAGGACTTGAAAGATTCAGGGGTTGTGATTCCCACCACATCTCCCTTTAACTCTCCTATTTGGCCTGTGCAAAAGACAGATGGGTCATGGAGAACAACAGTTGATATCAAAAACTCAATCAAGTAGTGACTCCAATTGTAGATGCTGTACCAGATGTAGTTTCCTTGCTCAAGCAGATTAACACATCTCCTGGTCCCTGGTATGCAGCTACTGATTTGGCAAATGCCTTCTTCTCGATACAGGTTCATAAGGACTACCAGAAACAATTTACTCTCAGCTGGCAAGGCTAACAGTTTACCTTTACTTTCCTGCCTCAAGGGTATATTAACTCTCCAGCATTGTGCCATAACTTGGTTGGAAGGGATCTTGGTCACCTAACTCTTCCACAAAATATCACACTAGTCCACTATATTGATGACGTTATGCTGATTGGATCCAGTGAGCAGGAGGTAGCAAACAGTCTGGACTTGTTGGTAAAGTACATGCACATGAGAGGATGGGAAATAAATCCAACCAAAATTCAAATTACAGGAGTTCAGCAGTGTGGAGCATGCAGAGACATTCCTTCTAAGATGAAGAATAAGTTGTTGCATTTCTCCCCTCTTCACCCAAGAAAAAGGCACAACACTTAGTGGGCCTCTTCTGGAGGCAGCACATTTCTCATCTGGGTGTGTTACTATGACCCATATATCAAGTGACTCAAAAGGCAGCTACCTTTGAGTGGGGCCTAGAACAGGAAAGGGCCTTTCAACAGTCAGGCTGCTGCTGTACAAGCTGCTCTTCTCCTTGGGCCATACGATCCAGCAGACCCATGGTGCTTGACATATCAGTGGCAGATAAAGATGCTGTTTGGAGTCTCTAGCAGGCCCCTATATGGGAATCACAGTGGAGGCCATTGGGATTTTGGAGTAAGGCTCTGCCTTCATCTGCAGACAACTATTCTCCCTTTGAGAGACAGCTCTTAGCCTGCTATTGGGCCTTAGTGGAAACTGAACGTTTGACAATGGGCCACCAAGTCACCATGTGACCTGTGCTGCCCATCATGAGCTAGATGTTATCTTACCCTCCTCCTCCCCAAGCCATAAAGTAGGACATGCACAGCAACAATCCATTATCAAATGGAAGTTGTATATACGTGATCTGAGGAGACCTGGAGGGCACAAGCAAATTACATGAAAAAGTTTCCCAAATACCTCTGGTTCCTACTCCTGTTACAATGCCTCCTGCTCTCAAGCATGTACCTAAGCTTCATGGAGTGTGTCCTACAATCAGTTGACTGAGGAAGAGAAGACTAAGACATGGTTTACAGATGGTTCTGCATGCTATGCAGACACCACTCAGAAGTGGACAGCTGCAGTATTACACACAATTTCTGGAACAACCCTGAAGGACACTGGCGAAGGAAAGTCTTCACAGTGGGCAGAATATTGGGCAGTGCACATGGTCGTGCATTTTGCTTGGAAGGAGAAATGGCTGGAAGTTCAATTATATACTGATTCATTGGCTGTAGCCAATGGTTTGGCTGGATGGTCAGGGACTTGGAAGGAGCATGACTGGATAATTGGTGAGAAAGACATTTGGGGAAGAAGTATGTGGATAGATCTCTCCAAATGGGCAAAGGATGTGAAGATATTTGTTTCTCATGTAAATGCTCATGAAAAGGTGGCTTCAGCAGAAAATAAGTTCAATAATCAAGTAGATCTGATGACCCATTCTGTGGATAGTCAACCTCTTTCTTCAACTATCCTTGTCATTGCTCAATGGGCCCATGAACAAAGTGGCCATGGTGGCAGAGATGGAAGATATGCACAGGTTCTACAGCATGGACTCACTCACGAAAGCCAACCTGGCTACAGCTGCTGCTAAGTGCCAGATCTGCCAACAGTGGAGACCAACACTGAGCCCCCAATATGGCTCTATTCCCCATGGTGACCGGCTGGCAATCTGGTGGCAGGCTGAGTACATTGGACTACTTCCATCTTGGAGGAGACAGCACTTTGTCCTTACAGGAATAGACACTTATTCTGATTATGAATTTCCCTTTCATGTACGTAATGCTTCCACCAAAACTACCACCCAGGGACTTATAGAATGTCTTATCCACCATCACAGCATTCTGCACAGCACTGCTTCTGTCCAGGGAACTCACTTAACAGCTAAAGAAGTGCAACAGTGTTCAAGGAATCCACTGGTCTTACCATGTTCCCCACCATCCTGAAGGAGCTGGCTTGATAGAGCAATGGAATGGCCTCTTAAAGATACAGTTACAGCACCAATTAGGTGGCAATAGCTTGGAGGGCTGAGGCAGAGTCCTCCACAATGCAGTAAATGCTTTGAATAAGTGTCCAATATACGGTACTGTTTATCCTATAGTCAGGATTCACCGGTCCAGGAATCAAGGGGTGGAAATGGGAATGATTCCACTAACTATCACCCCTAGTGAATCACTAGGAAAATTTTTGTTTCCTGTACCCGCAATTTTGTGCTTTGGTTGCTTGAATTTTTGGTTCCAGAGGAGGGAGTGCTTCTGCCAGTAGACACAATAAACATCCCGTTGAACTGGAAGCCAAGACTTCCCCCTGGCCACTTTGGGCTTCTGATGCCCTTAACTCATCAAGCTAAGAAAGGAGTAACAGTATTAGGGGGGTGATTGACCCAGACTACCAGGGGGAAATTGGACTGGCTCTCCACAATGGAGGTAATGAAGATTCTATCTGGAAGGCAGGAGATTCCTTAGGGTGACTTTTGGTGTTACCATGTCCTGTGACAAGGTCAATGGGAAATGGAAACAACCTAATCCAGACAGGACAACAAATGGCCCAGACTCTTCAGGGATGAAAGTATGGGTCACTCCTCCAGGGAAAGAGCCAAGACCAGCAGAGGTGCTTGCTGATGGTGGAGGAAATACAGAATGGGTAGTAGAGGAAGGTAGTTATAAATATCAACTTAGGCCACATGACCAGTTGCAGAGACATGGATTGTAATTGATATGAGTGTGTTTGTCCTGTTCGGTTAAGAATATGTTTGTTCATATATACACATATGTTAAGCAGATACGTGTGCTGTTCTTTTTTTTTTTGAATGTGTAATTGATACAAATGTTAAGTGGTTAAGTGTTGTGAACCTATATGATCATATTAGGTTATGAGATACTAAGGACTAAGCATTCCTCAAAGACCTTATCACCTACTCTAAGATATACAATGCATTGGTCATTGTATGATGGGAGAGTCATATCATGTTAGGTGAAAGTATGACCTCACCATTGTTTTCATTTGAAAGTTAAGCATGACAAAGAGAGATGCTATTGGGTATCAAATTGACAAGGGGTGAATCTGTGATGGCTAATCCTAGATGTCAACTTGTCTGAATCTGGGATTAACTGAAATGAGAGAGACCTTCTTGATTGGATCATCCAAAGATGGAAGACACACCCTAAATATGGGTGTTACTTTCTGATGGCAACCAGTATAAAAGGCCAAGCAGAAGAGAGCACTTGGTTTTTGCCACTTGCCTTCTCTATTGCTGGTACATTCGTCTTGCTGCTGTAGACTGAAGACTAGCAGATCTTTTGGAATTCATCAGACCTTCAGCACTAGATTGGGGCTACCGAGATATCCAGCCTCAGGGACTGAGTGACTACTAGATTCTCAGCCTCTCCGGTATGGTGTACTCATTGTTGAACTGCTTGGACTCTATCCTGTGCATTAATCTGATAAATCCATATATATATTCATTCTTCTGGTTCTGTTTCTTTATAGAGAATCCTGACTAATACAATATGTCAAGAGAATAGAGGGGGATGATTAGATATGAGGGAGGGAATGGGAAGGGGAGGAAGGGAAATAAAGGAGGGGATTCAGCAAGGAAGGAACATTCACAAGAATGGTGTGTGGAAGCGCCACAATGAAACGTACTACTTTCTTTGTATGATAACCTAATTAATTAACTAATTAATTAATTTTTGAGAGCTTCATACACAAATATTGTATTTGCATTGTTTTGACTCCTTCAGTCCCCCTCCAACTCCTCCCAAGTCGCCCTTACAATTTCTTGTCCTCATCTTCATTATTGTTACATATACATATATACATTTATAAATATACACACATATATAATACACCAAGTCCGTTTAGTGGTGCTTATGTGTGTTAACTAATCTTTTTAATAAAAAGAAATAAAATAAGGGCTGGAGACATTTCTCAGTGATTAAGATCACTGGGTACTTTTGCAGAGATCCCAGGTTTGGTTCCCAGCACCCACATGGCAGCTAACAACCATCCGTAATTCCAGTTCCAGGAAATCTGATGCCCTCTTCTGACCTCCACAGGCATTGCACACACATGGTACACTTATATACATACAGACAAAGCACTCATATACACAGAAAATAAAAACAACAATTTTTTTAAAAAAGAAACTGCACAAAGAAGGGAAAATCAAGCCTAAAGTTAATAGAATAAAGAAGTTAGTAAAGATAAATGACCAAATGAAGCAAAACAATACAAACATAAGCAAAACTAGAAATTCATTCTTAGGTAAAATTAATACTGGATCAAGATGGAGATAAAAATACAAAATACTAATTTTGGGAATGAGGAGGAGATATTATGCAGGACTTTATGAACATTAAATGAATAAAGAAACTGTAATGACATCACAACAGGTATTAAATACCAGGAAAATGGATAAAAAACCTTTAAACATAATTAGCAGCTTATACTGAAGGAATAGAAATTTTCAATAACCTTACACTATTTTTTTGAATCATGTGTACATAGAAACACTTCCACAAAGAAAATGAAGACCTAATTGATTCCATTCATTGAAAACATCCCTAAGAAAATTTTAAATTAATTAATTTATTTTTTACATCCACTTCCCAGATAGCACCCTCCCATAGCCTTCCTCTCCCAACTAGAGCCCTTATACTCTGATATCCCTGCTACTGTCTGCTGTGTTGTCATCACCCCAGCTGTTCCCCACTACTTGTCCATCTGGTGAATCTAGTCAGCCTATCTAGAGGTCTTTGTTTTAGGAAGGTCAGCTGTTCCTCATCTAGCAGTAATCAGTTGTCAATATTCCTATGGATAAGATTGGGTTCTGCTGTTCATTTTCCCAGTTCTATGCTAGCTTACTATCTTAAAAGTCTAAAGAAAATGAATCAATAAATACACAGCATACAAAAATTTCAGGGGCTCAGTATTTTTAAGTGTGTTACAGCTCCTCAATTTTTAAATTTATTTGTAGGTTCATGGAAATCCCAATAAAAATGTTAATCAGCTTAATTCTAAGATTTCTATGGGAATAACAAAGGAGTTAGGATAGTCACAAAAATCTTGTAACAATAAAATTAGAAAACATTTACAACATGATTTTTGAGACTCACTATACAGCTACGGTATTAAAATGTGGGATATAAGTAGATTTATAGATGTATGATTAACATATTGGTCAGTTCACTGGATTGTTAATGGAGAGTGGATGATTACTGGATTTGAGGCTTCATTCTTGTAGCGATGAGAAAATTACAGAGCTCAATAGACATAGTTATACCTCTCCACATCATATTTTAGTTAACACGCCAAGAGTACTATGAAAGAAAGAATAGTGAAAGCTGCAAGAGAAAAATATCAAGTTACTTGCAAATTCAAACTCATACAAATAACATCAGACTTGTGGCAGAAATCCAAAAGTCTGAGAGAATGTGGACTAGTGTACTTGAAGTCCTAAAAGAAAATAAGTGCCAAATAAGATTATAACATTCAGAAAAGTTAAAGTTAAAAATCAAAGGAAAAATAAAGACCTTCCAAAAGAAGCATAAACTAAAGCAACTCATGGCTAGAAAATACTTCAAGGACTATTACACATAGAAGAGGGAGCTTGGAAAATAAGAAATATCATTAGAAAAAAATCCATAAACGAGCTGGAGAGATGGGTCAATGATTAGGAGAACCTGTTACTCTTCCAAAGACACAAATTCAATTCCCAGCACCCATGATAAATGTCAGGTGGCTCACAACTGCTGTAACTCCAGCTCCAGGGAAATCTGATGCCTTTGATCTATGTGGACACTTGCACTCGAGTGCAGAGACAGACAGACACACACATCATTTATTATTACAACAACATCAGTATCACCTGAGTAAATAGAATGACTCTTTAAGAATGGGCTCAAACTTAGAGGACACTAGTTCCTCTAGTTATCTATTAGAATTGTCTGTCTCCCAGAATTCTGCTAATGAATCTCTCATGTCCCTTCAACCTAAATAGATGGAGTTGCCTGTGTCCTCACCCTGGATCTATGGAACTGATTCTGAAACCCTGTTTCTCCCATTGCATCCCCTGTCAGAACACACCCATAATTTATTCAAAATGGTTTCTCCAGCTTTATTGGGGAACTATAAATTCAAGTTCAGCTTCACCCTTAATCTTAACAGATCATCTGGTCTTTTCATCCATAGTATCTCATTCATCCAAAGTCATGTATTCTTTCACAATCTCCACTGTGTCCAATGAGTGCGTGGGCTGCTTGCAGCACTTTGATATGTTAATTCTCAAACATACCTGCATTCATCCATTATCTTTTTGGGTAGAGTACCAAACTGAGGCTGCCAAAGAGATGCTTTAGTCATCAGACTGAAGAGAAGAAGTTTGCCGGGGTTAGCTAAACGTCATTAGTCCAGATTATATCCATTAATAAAAGCCCTGGAGTCAACCTGACCTGAATGACACACACACCATGGAATGAACACCCACAACACGCAAACAAATACACACACACACACACACACACACACACACACACACACACACCAAGTAAAAATAAATCTTTAAAAAACCAGAAAAATCAATAAACAAACAAGAATTAGGAAAGAGTAAAATTTATTAATTTAGCAAACTAGCAGCCTTCTAAAATAAACAGTAAATGAACACTGAGTATTTGAAACAAGAAAAAAACAAGAAACAGGAATTAATGTTATTTTTGATACTAATCACAAATGTAAATGGTTAACTCTCCAATTAAAAAACATAGATCAATAATTAAGAAACAAGGTCTAACTATTTGATGTCTGCAAGAAACATATCTTCCTCTCAAAGATATATGAAAACACAAACTGAAAGTATTGAAAATGATACTTCAACCAAATGGAAACTGAAAGCAACAGAAGATGCACTCCGAAATGACAGCAGACTTCAAACCAAAATCAGGATAAAGTTACTGTGCAGAGAACAATCTATCATGAAGATACAGTGACTGGAAATACATATCCACTGAATAATGATGAAGTCAATTTCATGAAACTAACATTATTGGACATATAATTCCCATATAAGATCATAGCTGCTTTCTTGCTTACATCAATAGATATACCATCTAGACAGAAAAAAAAAAATCACCCAAGAAACCTCAGGGTTAAACTGCATCATAATTCTTCTTAGTTGTTTATGGAACTTTCTACAAAATAGACCACATTTTAAGCAATTAATGACTTCAACTACATGATAATTGAAATAATTTATTATATCTTACTAAATCATAATGCAATTAAATTAGAAATCAATCTCAAGAGTAACTACAGAAACACATGGAAACTGAACAATACACTGTCGAATGATCAGTTGGGCTCCTGAAGATATCACAACTGATTTCAAGTCTATACTAGAGAGCCATAGTAACAAAAACAGCATGATACTGACACAAAAACACACATGTAGATTAACAGAATAGCATGCATGGATGACCCCAAATTAAATCTATACAGCTACTTCCATCTGATTTTTGATAAAAACTCCAAAAACATACATAGGAGGAAAGACATATTTTTCAGTGAATGGAGCTAAGATAACTGGATAGCCGCACACAGAAGAATGAAGCAGATGCCTACCATTCATTCTGTAAAATCAATCCAAAATGGATCAAAGACAACTGTAGGACCTGAAACTCCAAAGTCTTAGAGGAAAACATAGGGAAGACATTAAGAGGTACAGGCATAGGCAAGGACTCTCTGGAAGGGATTTAGCCCAGGAACTAAGGCCAACAATCAACAAATGGGACCTCATGAAAGCAGCAAGCTTTTGCACAGCAAAGAAAAAAAAATCAAATGAAATGACAGTCTACAGAATGGGAGAAAATCTTTGCTACTTATACATATGACAGAGGATTAGTATCTAGAATGCATAAAGAACAGGAAAAAAAATGGGACAGGAGACATAGCTCAGATTAAGAGCACTAGCTGCTCTAGAGAGGACCTAGGTTCAGTTCCCATCACCCATATGGAGGCTAAGAAATGTCTGTAACTAGAGTTCCAAGGGATCTGATGCCCTCTTCTGGACACTTATATACATAAAATAGGAGTAAATAGATTAAAAACATTTTAAGAACTCAAAAAACCAAATTCTCTCTCTCTCAAG
>NW_008355784.1:224775-255811 GCF_000622305.1 Nannospalax galili | reverse complement strand
AGACAGAAGTGCCCCCCCTTATCTGCAAGTTAGAGAACAACACTCTCTCTCTCTCACACACACACACACACACACACACACACACACTAAGCAACTCAGTTTTGAAGCAACTCAGTAAATGGAATGAACATTCTTAAAGCTGAAGTACAGAGCTGAAAAAAATTCCAAAATGCTAACCCACCAAGGAAATGCAAATTAAAAGTACATTAAGATTCCAGCTCACCCCGTCTAAATAGCACCCATTAAGAAACAAATTAACAGCTTCTGTGTGTGGTGGGGTACACTTTTAATCCCAGCACTCCTGGAGGCAGGTAGATTTCTGTGAGATAGAGGCCAGACTTGTCTACATTGTGAGTTCCTTGTCAGCTGGGGCTGATGGGAGTCCCTGTCTCCATAAAAACAAAAAGAAACAAAAATAAGAAAACAACAGCAAATGTTTCAGAGGATGTAGAGGAAAGGGAACATTTAGATACTCATTGGCAGAATGTAAATTAATCCAACCACTATGGAAATCAGTATGAAAGTTCTCAAAACCTAAAATAGATCTACCATCCCTTACCTATACCATTTCTGGGTATAAACTCAAAGGATTATAAGATAATTTACCAGAGAAGTAGCTTTATGTTCATTTATTGTAACATTATTTATGTAGACAAGTTTTGGAATTGGCTTAGGTGTCCACCCATAGATAAATAGATACAGAAAAATACACAATGGATCTTTACTTAGTCATAAAGAATGAAATTATGTCATTTGCTAGAATATGGATGTAATGGAGATTATCTTTTTAACTGAAATGAGTTAGATGCAGAAAAACAAATACCACATTTTGTTCCATTTATGGCTCAGATAGATCGATTGACAGATAAGCTCTGAAAACAGAAGGTAATCTAGGATAAGGGTAGAGGACACTAAAAGTAAGGGAAAGAGGGAAGAGGGATTAAAGGCAAAGAATGAGAGGAGTGACTATGGTTAAAAACATGATATACTGATATATATAATTAAAACCCTGTTTGTATGAGATTCAAAACTAAATTCAATGAGTCTATAGCAATAAACAGAAAAGAAACATTCTCTAAAATTTTAAAGAATTTTGTGGAAATAAACTCAAAAATCAGTGAGACCCGTAGGAAACAGTAAATTCCATTAAAATTTTGTGGGAAAAATAAAGCTTAATAATAGTATAAAACAATGAAAAGACAGAAGGCAGACTAATGCATAGTAAGTGTTGTACCATGTTCAAAAGAGTTTTTAAATTTTAATACATAGGTTTTCAAATCTGTAAGCAAAACCAAACCACTTGAGATGAAAATTTGGAAGAAGTGTGGCTAAAATATCTATAATGTCCTAGTTAAGAAATTCTACTTTTTATTTTCTACATGGAAGCATACACACAAAGTAATGTTCATGAAATATTCATTGTTTCTAATATTGAAAAAAATCAAGAAACCAGGTGTGCATTTTATAATTCCTTTATTTGAAGAGTTATAAATAAAGTCACATTAAAGAATTAATGAAGGCAACTCAAAAAGGATAAACTAGATAGATCTAAATTTATGAGAAATCTATAAATAAATTAGAGTAAAAAAAAAAAAGCAAATGTCTGGCCATGGTGGCACAAGCCTTTAATCCCAGCACTTGGGAGGCAGAGGCAGGCAGATCTCTGTGAGTTCAAGGCCAGCCTGGTCTACATAGTGAGTTCCAGGACAGCTGGGGCTACAGGGAGACCCTGTCTCAAAAAGACCAAAAAAAAGCAAATTCATTAAAGATATTTTTAAAAAACATGAACAATGCAGTTCAAAGGCCATGAAGAGGGATGGAAGGAGAAAGAGACCTGCACTAGAAAAGGAGGCTACCGTCTTGACTCATGGAAAACAGTGAGGCCTGAACAGGGTGGTCCTATGAACTTAGAAAAAGTATAAAAGATGGACTAAGTACACAGAAAGTTTGGTCAACAAACTAAATATAGTAGGGCTAATGGGGATAAGCGTTACACTAGGAAATGGATCTATAACAAAGAAATGATGACTAAAATGTGCCGTTTGAACAGGACTGGATTTACAAGTAGGAGTGAACTTGTCTGTTTTTATATATACCAACAAACATAGAAAAAGCAAAGATAAATATATGAATATCTAAATATATACATGTGTATATATGTATATACATATTCATAAAATTCCTAAGAGGACATGGAGCAGAGGAAGTCCAGGAGCAATCAGCACATCCAGCACCCAGATTCTTGATTTTACATATCTCTGTCTACTAAAGGGGAGTGTAAATTACAGGCTGAGGCAGAAGTAAAGGTAAGTCTGAAGCATGCTACACTAACAGGAAAGTGTTTAAACAGTATTGAAGAAATGACAAAAGGACAAATCAGTTTAACAGAATCTTCAATGGCCAATCAGTAACAACTTGACCATCAGAATAAACGATAATCATAGATTATATACTGATCAAAACTTATGCTCATATAAACAAATACGTTCCGTGATAAGTGGAATATTTCATGATTTCAATGATATTTATTAATACTTATTAATTACAAAAGAAAAAAATGTAATATTCCAATTTAAAAAAACCTGGAAAAGACCACTGTAATGACACAAAGTGTATACAGTGGAGGGCAAATGTGCTACCAGACAGAATGCAGGCGACAGATTTCACTTGTGTCATGTTCTTGACCATGTATTCCTGTGTATAGTTTAAAATTAATCATGGGGTGGGGAAAATCAGACCTAAAAACTTTGGGAAACATTCTACAAAATGTTTGGTGAGTTCTTCAGGATCATGAAAGTCAAAGAAAAGGAAATCAAGGAGACATTACGGCTAAATACAACATGTGAGGCTGAACTTGCTCTTTTTTCCATAAAGAACATTAATGAATTGTTGAAATGAGAATGGAGTCTCAGATTAGTTGGTGTGATGATTAGTTTTATGTCAGTTTGACTGGGCCATGAAATAGCCACAATTTGGTTACATATTGTTTATGGTGCTTTGATTTTGACATTGCTTGCCTCCCACAAAGTTGTATGTGTTAGAAACTTAGTGCCCAGGGTGTCAACATTGGAAGATGATAGATTTATTAGAGAGGGCCTCATAGGAGGTTTTAGGGTAATCAGGGGCATGCCCTCAAAGAATATTCAGTTATTTCTTATGTGACCTTGGTTAATTAGCAAAAGGAGTATCATAAAAGCCTTGATAGGACCTAATGGTCTGTCTTCTGGTATGATCTCATGCTGCCACAGGTGCTCATACCACTACCATGTGCCATGGTGATGTGACACAATCCAGTGAGCTTTCACCAGGAGTGAGATGGTTTAAGTACCATGCCCTTCAACATCCAAAACTACGAGCTAAATGAAACTTACTTTGATAGCTCATTTCAGGTATTTTGTTAGGGTAATAAAAAACTGCCTCACACACTTGGGTGTATCTATGAGGGGGTTTCTAGAAGATATTAGTATTTGATGTGGTAGGATGAATAAAACAGAGGGCCTCCCTAAACAGGTGAGATTCATGAATCTGTTGAGGACCTAAATGAAAGAAAAGAAACAGGTAGAATTTACAGCTCACTTCTTGAGTTTGAATTATGCTCTTGATGCTCCTGATTCACAGATGTATGTCAGACAATACAGGAATGCACACAATTGCTCTCCATGACTGGATCTCCAAATTATGCTTCCCTGTCTCTAGCTTGTTGACAACAGACTGAGGAGCTCAATCTCCATAATAATGTTACACAAAATTTTATAATACTTGTCTTTATATGTGTATGTATAATATTGATTCCATTTCTATCATCTCATAATGATAACTTTAATGAACCGATTTTGAATAACTTATTTGGATGATTCTATTGGACAACATCCTTGAATATAGGAAATTCACACTAAAGCATTCAGGACTATGGAGTATTGGCTAGTAATTTACTTATAGATGGTTCAGGACATGTTATTTGTTTTGTATTGCAGTATGTCCACAGGTTGATGATTTTAAAAGACACTATGTAAAACATTTATACATAGTATATTCCAATTATGAAGCAAGGAAGTCAAATTTTGCCTTTTTCATATGTATACATATATATGAAATATGAAGTTTATAATTTTTTAATTCAAAAATTTATTTAAATGTGTTTTGGGGATTCTCTTGGACAACTTGAAAGGAAGTTTCTCCTGTCTGGCATTGTGTTTCTTGTTTTATAGCCTTCAGGTATACACACACACTTTTTTAGATATTGTGTGTGTATATTTTAGGGAAGGGGGATTAAGTTCTTAGATTTCCCTCCAGCTTTTTATGCCACCTAGGTTTTATTTATCTCTCCTCTCTCTCTCCCTGTCAAACCTCCCTCCTCCCTTCTCAGTTAAAGTACCCCCATTTTCCCCTTGATAATACCTGTCTCTGATTAACCCCCCTCTGTTGAGTTCCTTCTTCCTCTTTACCCCCATGGTTCCTTGTATAAGTCATTCCCTTCTCCCTTCCCAGTTGAATATCCCCATTTTCCCCATTTCCCCCTTGGAAACACCTGTCTCCTACTGGCCCCCTCTCAGACTCTTTCTTTCCCTTTATCTCCATGATTCTTTTCCATTTTCCTGGCTCTTAGCTGTTGTGAAAAGAGCAGCAACAACAATGGGTGTACAAGTATCTTTACAACAGGATGAGTCCTTTAGGTATATGCCAAGCAGTGGTATAACAGGATCATATGGTAGATTCATTTTTAGTTTTTTAGTTTTGTTTTGTTTTTTGTTTTGTTTTTGCTTTTTCTCAGAGCTGAGGACTGAACCCAGGGCCTTGCGCTCACTAGGCAAGTGCTCTACCACTGAGCTAAATCCCCAACCTCATTTTTAGTTTTTTAAAAGGTCTCCATACTGCTTTCCATAGTAGTTGCATGCGTTTTCAATTCTACCAGCAGTAGATGAGCATTCCCCTTTCTCCACATCCTTACCAGAATTTGTTGTCTTTTATAGTCTTGATCTTAGCCAGTCTGACTGTGGTAAGATGAAAACTTAAAGTGGTTTTGTTTGCATTTCTCTAATTACTAAAGATGTTGAGCACATTTCCAGGTGCTTCTTAGCCATTTTTATTTTTTTGTTTGAAAATTCTGTTCAGGTCCTTAGCCCAACTTCTGAGTCATTTATTTTCTTGTTTGTTTTTGAGTTCCTTGTATATTCTGGATATTAATCTTCTGTCAAATGGTAGTAGTTGAAGAATTTGATTGCCTCCCAGACCTTGAGGGTAAGACCCTGTTGCTGAAGACAGGACATACTTTGGAGAGGACTTGGAGCAATCAAGCTGGAACTGACCTGGAAGCCTCCTCCCTGAAGACTAGATCTCATAGTTCTAGAGGATAATATGCAAGCTGTTAAGGGAGGGAAATCAACGGTCTAACCCAGTTGTAAAGCCTAATGACCACGACAGTGACTGCCACTTGAATCTACCTCTATTGGTGCAGTAGTGGCACTGTTATCTGGGGGGAATCAACAGTGAGCACTCAGGTTTCTGCTCCAGCTGCCTCTTCTGCCATGATAGACTCTTATCCCTCTGGAACTGGAAGCCAGTTCTTTCTATAAATTTCTTTCTATAAATTTCCTTGGGGACCATGTTTATCACAGCAATGGAAAAGTAACTAAAACAAAAATCATGCTGTTAATTTTGAAAGATCTAAACAGAAATTCCAAATCTTTTTATTTTTTCAAACATTTTATTTATTATTTTTATATTTTTGTGTGTATGCATGTATTGCCTGCATGTAGGTAAGTGTACCCGTGTTGTGCGAAGCCCACAGAGGACAGCAGAGGTTGTCAGATCCCCTGGACCTGTAGTTACAGACAGTTGTTAGGTGCCATGTGGGCGCTGGGATTAGAACCCCGGTCTTCTGCAAGAACATTCAGTGTTCTTAACCACTGAGTCACCTCTCCAGCCCCCAGAAATTCCAAGTCTTAACAGATTTTTAAGGGCAAAGACACTGAATGTGAGCTTAGTTCCCTATCTGGCCTTCTGCCCTTGGCAAATACATTCATTTATTCTTTAATGTGGCTCTGTTAATAATTCACCAAATAAGGAAACTATAAAATATATACCATCCTTTTTCCAACAAGTCTGCCTCCTACTTCTCTGGTGTGTGTGTGTGTGTGTGTGTGTGTGTGTGTGTGTGTGTGTTTCCAACTTTCCAACTACACTTAATTAGGGTTACTTGCATGGGTGAGAGATTATTTACTTGAACACGGGATGCACTACAAAGGAATATAACCTCCTTTTCTCCAGCAACCATTAAACTGCCTACAGCTCTTAAGGAGGAGTGGGGCCTCATGAGCCCCTTCTCCATCCGTGATGAAATGTTGATGGACCATCCTGAGAAGGTCTTGTGAAGGTAACCACAACTTCTATGAGTTCATGTGGGCAATGGCCATGTCATGTCCAGAAGACAGTGCTTCAAAGAACCCCTCCTCACTCTTTTGCTCTTACATTCTTTTTACTGCTTTATCTGTGATATTTGTTGAGTAAAAGGGGGGGGGGTTGATACAGATGTCCTGCTTGGAGCTGAGTATTCAATAGTCACCTTATCGCTTTGACCCATTCAGATGCTCTACACTGACCATAGGCCACTACAAAAAGAACTTTCTCTTGTGAAGGCTTAGAGAAGTACTAATCTACCGGTATAAACATAAATGTTTATAGGCCAGTTTAACACCATATCTATTTAGCAAAATATTGGGAGTAGGTTTCTTCCTGGAGCCTACAACTTCCTTAGCCATGAGCTTTTTATTACATTTATAGTACCAAGCATGAATTCTTTCCAAAGGAGGGCCTCAAATCCAACCAGAAAGCAACTGGTTACTCCACATAAGAATAATGCAACTATTGCACTAGTGCAACTATTGCCTGGCAGGTCAGTATTGTAGCATGCAGCATCCATAGCTAGCTAAGAGAACTGATGACTTTTCTCCCCCAGCTGCCTGTTTGGCACCTTCCAGTCCTATGTAACATCTATCCAGCAGGGAGAAAGCTTTCAGATCAGTTCCAACTTAATTTTTCTATGTCCTGCAACTCAAGTGTGTGGTGTTCTAAGCAATAGGGCCTTATTATCTAGACTTAGCGGGCAACTAAATTCATTTCACAAAGTCAAAATGTCTACCAATAAGAAAAAAATGGCAACAAATGCTGGTGAGGACATGGGAAAGGAGAATTCTTACAAACTATTGGTACAAGAGTGAGCTGGTATAACCACTATGGAAACCATTATGGAAGTTCATTTAAAAAATCTGTCATATTATCATATGACCTAGCTTTACCACTTCTGGATATATACCCAAAGGTTTTGTATCCTACCCAGAGATACTTGCATGTCCATATCCACTGCTCCTCTGTTCACAATAGCTAGGGAATGGCATCACCCCACATGTTCATCAACAGAAGAATGGATAATAAAAATGTGGTACATACACACAATTCATTTTTTCCAGCTGTGAGGAAAAATAAAATTTCTAGGGAAACACTATACTAAGTGAGGTAATAAGAGGGACAGAAAGACAAATATTATATGTTCTCTCTCATATATAGATCCTAACTTTGAATTTTTAATTTTGTAAGCTTAAGTTAGAATGAATGTCTATAGAGGCCAGGAACTTATAAATGGGCCATGAGGGTAAGGTATTAATATGGAGGATATGAAACACATGTAATATAAAAGTAGATGGAGAAAATACTGGGAAAGGGTTAAGTGGGTATTGGGGTGGGGGATGGGGGAGAAGAGGAGATGGGGTAAAGTTAACCAAAACTAAGGAGTGTATGAAAAAAACAATCTTTTAAAATCTACTACTTTTTAAGCAAGTTGAAATACATAATTGCAAAACATAAGATGATTTGAATAGAAATACTCTTCATGGGTAGATAATGCTATTCCTAGAAGCCATAGCTTATTAAATGAAACTTCCAGTATCAGATATGGAATACCTTGTTATGAGTTAGGGAGATCCCAGAAACTCCCAAAACAATGCAGGCTGTTGTCATTGATATGGAGCTTTGGATATATAGTGGTTATTTTTTTTTTTTAAAGATGAGCTATGAAATCAGGAAGCATGTTTATAATTCAAGATATTTTTTATTGTTTGACATTTATATACACAGATATTAATATGTGACATATAAAATAGAAATGGGGAGATAAAGCTATTGCTACTTTCAAATGATAATTTTTTTATACCAAGAAAAAATTTTAAAATCAAATAGGAATCTACTATAAGCAGGAAGAGAATTAAGTAAGGTAACAGAGTAGAAAATTACCATACAGAAATGAGCAGAGTTCTTATATATAAACAACAAGCCAGAAAACAGAACAGATAGAAAAAAAGTTTCACCTTTAATTGCAATAAAAAAGATGTACTATGTGGGGAGGAGGCAACAAACTCTAAGTTCCACATGAAGCAGACAGTTTAGGATACAAGAGAAAAGGATGTACTTCTCTTTCTCCAGTTTAGAAATGTAAGATGACCTCCAAATTCTAACAAAGTACTTTAAAAATTAAATTCTATGGCTTGAATGTGACTCCCTCTTAAAGGTCTCAGTGTTGTGAGCTTGGACCCCCAGTGCGGCAGTTATTGAAGTAGCAGAAGCTTGTGTGACACTGTTCTTGGAGATACATCAAGCCTTTGTTCATCCCAGATAGGGAACCAGTGACAGAGCAAAGTAAGGATAGCACCAAAGTCCAACTTGATGAACTGAGTTTACTAGGTTTACTTATAAGAATATAGGTAAGGGTTACTTACAAAATGACTCAAAGGCTGCTCCATCACCAAAAGCCCACCCCAGTATGGAAACCTGGACAGCAGGAAACCTGGAGTGTATTGAACAACCTGCAGATAGCTGGTCTGTACTTTTTTCAGAAGGCTCAGCTTGCCTGAGAATCATCTAGGCAGCTCAGCTGGTCTCTGCTTCATCCAGGTGTCTTGTCTGACAGTGTCTCTCAGCAGTCCTTAAGGTATAAATCAGCTCTAGATTATCATAGCACACTGAGGGTGTTCTCTTCTCCTGCTTATCAGGTTTTCTTATGAATAGTCATTGAATTTATTTGAATGTTTTCCTATGTTTTCTTTTATGGTGAATTACATTAGTTTAAGACAGCTTTACATTCTTGCATTTTTGAAGTAAACCCAACTTGATAATAAGATATTACTCTTTCTCTGTGTTACTGGATTAGATATGCTAATGTGTATAAGGAAGTGTGTGTGTGTGTGTGTGTGTGTGTGTGTGTGTGTGTGTGTTCTGGAATAACCATATTAGGTTTTGGTATTATGATTAGCATGATTATTCTATCATGATACAAGTTATAAAATGTTCCTTTCCCCCCTATTTTCTAAAAATTATAATATGTCTTTGCTGCATTTCTAAATGTTTGAAAGAATTTAAAAATTCATCTAGTCCGGACATTTTCTTTAGGGGGAAGATTCTTTTACAAATGTGATACTAGAAGGTGATTGATTTTGTGCTTCTTGTGCCCATTTTAGTAACTTAGGTTTTGTTTAAGGGCATTATGTATGTGTTTACAAACTTACTGGCATAAAGCTGTTCATCATGTTGCATTGAATCTTTCCAGTGTTCTGTGACCAGAGAATAAGCCTTTCTCATTCATGATGTTGGTATTTCTTTTCTCCTTCTTTTAGAAACAGGAAACAGTGCCCATCTTCATCATTTCTATTTAATGGAGCACCAAAAGGCCTAGAAAAAGAAACGTGAACACCCTTCCCTCAAAAGGAATTTAATGACTAAAAATGGGAGGGAAGAAGTATAACTTTCTTCTGTAACATCAGATACAATTCATGTAGCAAATACTAAAGAACACACCATCACAAGATAAATACAGGTCATAGTGTCTTAAGGGACTGTGAAATAGTGTGCCTATGGTTTTAAAAATATGCTTGGTAAATTTAACTAAACCTTGGACATGTACACCTGGAGAGCCTTGTCTCAGAAGAAAGTTTATGCAGGAACCCCTGCTGGGGAGTTATCTCCAAAATGCAGGTACTCCCCTAGTTTCTCAGGAGACACCTTATCATATTATGATGGTATTTTTATCCTGGTCATTATATTTTGCTTAACTGCTATATTCTAGCCTTTTTATTATTACCCACTATTCTGTAAACATTCAACTGTAGCTCTAATGAGTATAAATATAAAAACAAGAGTTGCCTGTGCTTTTGGCACTCATGAGCGAGTAAGAAAAATAAAGAAATAAATAAAACCGCACAACCCCCCTGGACTTTTTTCAGTTCCATGTAATCCATTCAGGGCCCATGGCTGCCCTGCTGGCAGCCACAAAGTCAATGTAAAAATTGCTTATCCTAGAAGCCATCAACACAAAATAAAATTCAAGTAACATAAGGCTTCCAACTTTATTTTCTGATTTTTTATGAGCTTTTAAAATTTCATATAACAGTTTTTAATCAAATTTAGCTTCTGAGCACACGGTATGTGCACTCAACTCCATAGGGTTTCATACCACACCGTGCCAGGAAACACTGTCTGAACCCCTCTCCTCAGATTTGAGACAACTGGATGTTCTGAATTGCAGTGTTTTTACTGCACGTAAGTATGAAACCAATGTATCTTCAGATTGTATTGTGTTTGTCTGATTTAAAAATTGCTCTGTGAGTTGCTGACAAATGTCATAAAAAGTCATTAAATCTATTTTGATTTAGGATTAAGGCAGAATTTCCTAGGATTTCTAAAACGGCCTTTTTGTATGGCATATTCATGCTAAGTCCTATTCTCAGCACTGATGGTTATAAAATCAAAATACTGATCAACTCTGAAAAGCATTTAAAATGTTCCATATACTACAATCAAATATTCAGCTGTTTATTTCTTTAAATAAAAAGAAACACAATCATCTATTTTTTTTTTTAATTTTAGGCATATGAGTATAGTGCCTGCATGTGCCCTGCAATGATCACAGAGGCCAGAGGCATTGGGATCACCTGGAATTGGAGTTATGGACTGTTGTTAGTTGCCATGTAGGTGCTGGGAACCAAACTCAAGACCTCTGCAAGAGCAGCCAGTGCTCTTAACTGCTGAGACACTTCTCCAGCTCCCAATCATCTTATCAGTTGACAAATTTGCTTTTGTCTTTAATAAAGTATTAAAATTTTATGTGTACCAAAAATTCTTTTAAAATAAATGTCATTATGATTTACCAGTAAATTTTTTATTTGTGTGCCTATTTTATCAGTCTACATAATTAATGGCATAAAAATTTATTAGGCAGAAAGGGGTAATAAGCAGAAAAATTGTTAAAAAGCCCTGGAACAGATTTAACCCCACTTTAAAGCACACAAGACAGAGCATACACTCTTTTGTAAGCAAGTATTTAATTTCAATTATTCAATTACGTTCTGTTCATTTGTGGCAAAATTTCAAACATTACAAGAAAACACAAGAAACAAAATGTAAACCATGGTCAAGAAAGGAAACAGTCAATAAAAGAAAATAAGACATAATTTGAGAATTGGAATTATCTGATAGACTTTGTAATAAAAATGCTTTAGAATATAGTAGGAAAATGAAAAGTATGCACAGAGTAGGGAACAGCAGCGACGGAGACACGGAAACGATGAAAGAATCCAAAAGAAAATACAAATTAGGTGGAATTAACAGCAGATCTGACTCCACATAGGAAAGCATCTGTGAACATGAACGAGACCGAAGATAATACGTAAAATGAAAACAAAAAAAAGCCAAGACAACACACAGCATTTGAGAGAGATGAGGAACAGCGCATAAACTAACGCACGTAATTGAATCCACAGAATGAAAAAAAGCAGAGAGCAAGAAGAACTATTTAAAGAAATAACTGAGAATGTTTTAATTTTTAATTAATTAAATAATTTTTATTTTACAGGTACGAGTGTTTTGCCTGCATGTAAGTGTACCTTTGCCATGCAATGCCCACAGAGTCCAGAAGAGGGTGCTGGATCCCTGGAACTGGAGTTAATGAAGCCACCATGTGGGTGCTGAGAACTGAACCTGGGTCCTCTGTGAGAGCAGCTGGTGCTCTTAACTGCTGAGCAAACTCTGCAGCCCAGTTTTGTTTTGTTTTGTTTTGTTTTTTGTTTCGTTTTGTGTTGTTAACAACAACCTACACATACATCCAAAAGGTCAAGAAACTCCATGGAAGATTAATTCAGGAAAAAATAAATAAATAACTAGTCAGACTGCTGAAAATCAAAGATCAAAATCTTTAAGATCAATTTTTTTTTTTTTTCGGTCTTTTTGGGACAGGGTCTCCCTGTAGCCCCAGCTGTCCTGCAACTCACTATGTAGACCAGGCTGGCCTTGAACTCAGAGATCTGCCTGCCTCTGCCTCCAGAGTGCTGGGATTAAAGGAGTGCACCACCATGCCCCACAAGATCAAATTTTAAAAGCAACCAAAGGAGTGAAAAGAAATGTTACATACAAAAGAGGAAACAAATCACAAAACAACAGGCAGGATACAG
The DNA here is from genome assembly GCF_000622305.1 of Nannospalax galili. Classification (NCBI taxonomy): domain Eukaryota; kingdom Metazoa; phylum Chordata; class Mammalia; order Rodentia; family Spalacidae; genus Nannospalax; species Nannospalax galili. The sequence goes on along the minus strand of NW_008355784.1, from coordinate 243,320 downwards.
TGTATTCAGATCTTTAAAACAGAGGCAGAATGAAATGTACTAACACCTTTAAGGTGCTTTAAGAAACAATTCAGTGTTCTATATCCAGTGGGGGGGACCTATTTTCAGACAAAGAAAAGCTGAATTTGTTTCCCTAATAACTATACTGGGAGGAATGCTAACAGAAGTTCCTCAGGCTGTGTATACTTGACAGAAAGAGACCTCTTCAGGGTCAAAGAACACTAGAAATGATAAATTCCTAAGTAAAATGCAAATGATTTCCTGTTGAAAAATAAGCAAGCATTGTGGAATTCACAGCCTGAGTAGAATAAAATAAAAACACAGGCATAAAACAGGAAAGGGGATTCCAACGCTGTATGCAAGGTACAGTGTCAATTGATGGTGGACTGAATCTAGAGTATGGTCTTTAGAAGAACCACTAAAAACACAGGAAAGGAACTTTAACAAAAATTTCAAGATGGAGGTTAAAATATAAAACTGATTAAAAAATAGTAATTCACTAAATATTAAGACAAGAAAGTTGGAATAAGGGAATAAATAATGTGTGAGTTAAACACCTCATATAAAAAGGAAGGGTTACCCCAGACTTACCAATGATCCTATTAATTAGAAATGGACTCCATTTTCATACTGAATAAAAAGTGAAATCCAGTTGTGTGCTGGATACCTTCAGTTGCCATCTTCACAAACGAGGGTAGAGGGAACCTCAACTGAGGAATTTCCTCCATTGACTAGGTCTGTGACCATGTCTGTGGGGCATTTTCTTGATTATTATGTGATGGGGGAAGCCCAGCCTGTTGTGGAAAATGCCAGTCCTGGAAGGGTGGTCCTGCATTGGTATAAGAAAGCAGTCTGAGCACAGGCTAGGGGAGCAGTTCAGTAAGCAACATAATTCCATGTTCTCTGCTTCATTCAGCCCCTGCCTCCAGGTTCCTGTCCTCCTCTGAGGCCCTACTCTGACTTCCTGAGTGATGAACTGTAACCGGGGAGATGTAAATAAAATAAACCCTTTCCACTGCAAGTTGGGTTTTGGTCAGTGTTTTTGTTGTTGTTGTTGTTGTTGTTTTTGAACCACAGCAACAGAAAGTAAAACAGCCTCTATGCTATTTTTGAGAACTACATCTTGAATATAAAGAAGGGAGACTGAAAACTGAAAATGTGAAGAGATATATTTCAAAAATAATTTAAGAAAGTTGCTGTATCTATACTCAATATATTAAGCTACATCAAAATGTACAGTATCAGTACAGAAAGGTTGTTTTATGAGGAAATGTTCAACTGATCCATGAGACAAAATTCACAGTATGTATATACTTAATAACAGAATTTCAAAATACAAAATAAAAATCAACAGAGAATGAACCAGCAAATAAAACATGAAGTTAAAAATTTTTAATAACTTTGTCAATAATTGCTAGAAAGTGCACAAAAATAAATACCAACATAGAAGATTTAAACAGCATTAACCATCAGCTCTGTCTGTCATTTGTAGGACCACCACGAATTTTAAAAATCAACAAAATCCTCCCAAACACAGAAAAGTCCATAGGCCAGAGGTTGAAACACAGGATTATCAGGAAATAGTCTGAACCTATGATAATGAACACACCACAAACAAAATATTGTAGGATTTAATTAAATTAGTGATTGATTAAAGGAAAGTAATGACTTTCCATGTTTATTAGAAAAGAATATAAAAATTGATGCTGTCAGCCTTTACCATAAGAAAATAGGAACCAAATAATAAGTTTTTTAAAAGAAACTGAGTAAGATGTCAATGAAACAGAAAATGGATACCCAAGAGGAAATCAGTAAGTTAGTTAATTTTTGGTGAATATCTAGCAAGAGCATTATCAGTTGATGACTTTTATTATCGGTAAGACGCATGACTGTCAGAAGCTTGTATTCATATTTCTTTCTTTTGGCATAGATGTCCTTACAATCCTTTACCAAATCAAGACTCAAACGTGCCAATGTACTAACTACTAAAAGAATCCCTGCGCTATTCAGGCTAAAACCTTAGATTCCCCAAAGGTATGGGTCTGATTAAGTTATGGACTAAATTTTTCTAAGTTTGAATGTTATTAGTTCTCAAAACAAAAACACCCATTATTCATTTCATTAAAAAATGCTTTGGGGGTTGAAGGGATGTATTACACACATTTAGGTAATACATTCATACACATAAACTAAAAATAATAAATAAAACATTTAAAAGTAAATAAACGCATTAAAAATGAGAATGTATGTGGCTGGAGAGACAGCTCAGCAGCTAAGATCACTGGCTGCTCTTGCAGAAGACCCAGGTTCAATTCCCAGCACCCACATGGTGGCTAACAACTGTTCATACCCCCAGTTCCAGGGGATCTTACACCCTCTTCTGACCTCTGCCAGCATTGCATGACACGGATGTATTTACATACATGTAGGCATAACTCTCATACACATAAAAATAATAAAAATTTTTTAAAAGAAAATCAGAATTTACGTTGTATTAACAATTGCATGAAACTACTTCTAAATGTTTTAAAATGTTTCATCAGTCATGGTCTGTATAAGAGTAAAGTACCAGGAGGTAAATCAACCACATGAGCTATAAGATTGCCTTCCCTAAGCTTATTGTTCTTGATTTTAACACCTTCGCCATTCTAGACAGAGTAAAAAAGTTACTGACATTCCCTCAGCATGCATTTTTAAAATCTTAAATATTTTTCTTATTAACAATATAATATACATTTGTTTTATGAAAAGTAGAAAAGGGTGTGCCAAAATAAATGAACCCCAGTATATAATTAAAAGACAAATATTATGTTATTTTCTTATATTTCCTCAAACATCTTTTATTAGATATTGGTAATTTCTAGTATGGCTTATATTATTTTCCTCTTCATTTTTTTTCTGTCTGTGTAATTTTGATGGAAATTTTTTCCCTTGGAGAATACATACATCGCAAGATCATTTCTAGCTTTTATTTTCTGGAACTGTGAGGGGTGTTACTTGTCATAAATTGTTTCTGGAAAAGCATGTATCTTATAGATTGTACTTTCATATTCTTTTCATTTTACCAAAGTAGAATTAAGTTTTGTTCCACTTGTGTCTTTTGAGAGATAATTTTATATAATTTCCAAATTCCTTTTCTAAATTTCTAATAGTTGTGGTTTCATAAATTTCATAGATTAAAATAACAAACATATTAAGTTCCTGGGTTTTGATATAATACCTTTAGTGTCTCATTATTTTTGAGTCCTGCTATTAAGACTGGAAACAGGGTTGGAGAGATGGCTCAGCATTTAAGAACGCTCACTGCACTTGCAGAGGACCTGGATTGGAATCCAAGCACCCACGTGACAACTTACAATTGTCAGTAACTCCAGATCCAGGGGATCTGATGCCCTCTTCTGACCTATGAAGGCACTGCACACAATGGGTGCACTTACCACACATGCAGCAATATGCTCATACACATAAAATTAAAATAATTTTTGAAAAGACTGGAAACAGGACTTTTACTGGCATTTTTTAATCATATAAAGCATTATTCCCATACTTGATTTATTAAAAGATTTCTTGTGGAAAATGGATGTACTACACTGTGCACTTAAATTAGACCATGTGGTATAAAATTAATATTCTAATGAGTCAAAATCCTAAGTTAACCTTTGGCTACTTAGTTTTTCTTTTTATTGGTGGTTTCTAGCTATTAGCATTTTATTCAGGACTCTGTTACCCAGATAGAGATCTATTTGGGGTATTCTTTTAGTAAAGGGGAGAAAGTGACTATTAGCATTTATTAGATTACTACTCTTTTATGAGGGTCTTCTATACATGATTTCACTTACTGCGTTTCATTTTTCTGCAAAGTATCTGATTGTCTGATTACTATCAAGTAATCTGACTTATATTACCTTCATTAAAAGTTAAAAGTACTTGTTAGCACTGCTTTTCAATTCATGTATCATGTGAATTAGCAGTCTAGAGTGCTTGAAATAATTTCTACCTAAGATCATATTAAATCTAGACCTCTCAAAGCATTTTTTTTCCTTTGGAAATTTCATACATGAATACAATCTATTTCGATCATATCCACTCGCCATTCCCCTACTCCAACTCCTCTTGGATTCCTACTTCCACTCCCCCAACTTCATCTCTTTACTTTTTAAAATTAACATGCTACATCCTATTAGCGCTACCCTATGTTAATGGGTATAGGGCACCATCCATTGGAGCATTCACAGCCTGCCATGGGTCACATTGCTGACAAAAACTGACTCTTCATCCCAAAGTGGTCATCAATTGCTCATGCTTCCTCAGCTATGAGTGGAGCTTTATGAGCACCTTCCAAACCCCTTGAGACCAAGCGTTTGAAACCAACCTGAGCAACATAGCAAGACTCTTGAAATCTCAACTCAAAAAAAAAAGAAAGAAAAAGAAAATCAATTATACATACACACAGAGAGATAGAGAGATAGAAACTGAGAGACAGAGTTTACTGGCACCATCAGCATCATCTTTTACCCCAGAGCCCCCATGCCTATTCTCTTAGGATCTCTCTTCTACTCCAGTTAATAAGTAGATACTGCTGAGATGTGTTATAAAACACCTTCTACTTAACCAATTCAGTTAGCTTACTTTATTAATAAATTCCAGTCCTGTAGGTCCTGTGTATTACACATACAGCTAGCACATCTAGTGAATGAGATCATTTCTGAATGTTTTTCTTATGCAATAGCTTAGTATAACCTCTTGAATATGTCATACTAACTGCTAAATTATGTTATCTCTGCCTTCATTTTGTTTAGTATTCACTTTTTCCTCTCATATTGCAACACATACAATATCACTTTGGTATATAAAATAGGTTTAGTTTGTGTTTTTAAGACTATATGGGCCATTTTAAGTTCTACCAATTGGGACTGAAAGTTTACTTTTCTAAAAATCCTTAAATATTTACAACACAGCTCAAAAACTAGTAACAAAGTATTTTCATGACCATTTATGGAAGAAGAGGAAGAATTGTACATTTTTACTTCCTCTAGCTTTCCCTTTGGTCTTGCCCATTTTCTTTTTTATTTATGAGCGATGTTCACTGTGTCTCTTAATGCATTAGAAAGTATTGTTACAGTAAATATAGAGTTGTCTTCAGTAGTTTAATACTCACTGCCAGGCGTCTTAAGCTTCAACTTGCTATATTTACAACGATTTGGACCAATTTTTTAGCATTCTCAGGTTGGGGTACTGTGACAGATATGCTTAAAACTTACTAGAAAATAGAAATGTATCATTAAATAGTTAAGAGTTCTAGGGTCATTTTTTTCCACACAGAAATGTCTTGAGAGACACAGGAACTTAGCATACACTATGGAAATGCTCAAATTATTTATCTTTCCTAGTTAAAAAATCACCGTTATGTGTAGTTTTAGCTCTTTGTGCATATTCTCATTCCTAAAATTCATTCTATTCCATTCACTTCTTTGGAAACATGAATTAATGCAAAGAATGGATCTCATCATGTATAAACAAACTCAAAGGTTCCCATTTCAACTAGGTCACCAATATTTTATTCTTTGTATCAATTATTTAATGTTCCAATTAAAACTTTTCAACTTAGCAAAATGTGGCACAGCAGCAAATCTTTCCCATGCCCTGCTTTGGTAAATAGTTCTAATGGAACTTAGCTATACTCATTTCTGTGCTGGCAATGGCTGTTTCATGCCACCATGACATAGTTAAGTAGAAGGGTCACCAAAATAGAAATCATTTCTTATCTTACCCTTTACAGTGTGAGTTTACTGACCATTGCACTAAACCCATCACTTAGGCATTGTTTCTGAACAGATGACGTCATCAGAAGGGTTACAAGATATGAGTACATTAACAACTTTAAGGGAAAAAATAACAGGAAAATCTGATCCTTCGTTGTAGCCTGAAAACCATTTATTACTCCCTGACTTCTGAAGAGCTGTGGGCTAGCTGCAGGGCACCCTGGGAAGAAGGGTGAAGGCTAGTGTGGGGAGAGATTGGCACGAAAGCATTTGGCACCATTATGGGAAGCAGGGAACAGGGAACAGGTGAGCCAGCCTGCCCTGGACCTTGTGAGGCACCCTGTGGACCCCTCACAGAACTCTGTGGGGAGTGGGCATGCGGGAATGCGAGATGAGGCAGACTGTGGGCAAAAGCGATCCGAAACTGGTGGGCCAAGCCGCACAGAGCTGGGTGCCAGGTGTCGGGTATCGTTTCTTTGTAAGTCTCCCCCCCACACACACCAAAAAAAGATATAAACCATGAAAAATTCAGATAAAGCTATGTTACGTGGTTTGTCTAATAGCGCCAGGAGCAAGGGACCCTAAGAGAACTCGGGTGACATTCATATAAGCATTTCTCTCTTTCACGGATAGTATTCCTGCTGGGATCAAATGCCATTCCTCTTTTCTGACCATGACATTCGTAATCCTGTCTGCATTTTTGTTCTCTGATTATCTCTGTAACAATCAGTTCTGCTGTTTCCAACCAGGTTCTTGTCTTGCCTTCTCCAAGAATGAAGTGGGCAAACTGATGGACACAAGCAAGGAAAACTTTATTAATATGGGCTTAACAACTCAAACGGAATAGCGAGGTTTTGACTCTTGGGAGCAGCGAGATCCTAGCTGAGAGCTTGCCAACTGTTAGGAGTGTTATAGCTCCCTGTACATCTCTGGAGCAGCAAGCAGATCTCTAAGACTGGGCTGGAGTTGCAGGTCTCAGAAGAGGTGTGTCTTGGAGGGCTGAGAATTGCAGCAAGAATGAGTTCCTATCTGTACCCAGAGCAGGGACTCTGAACCTGAGGTAGGAGCAGTCTGAGCCCCAGGAACTTATCTGTCTGGGGGTAGAAGATGAGATCATCTATGGAAAGTCTCAAAGGTAGTCTTCCATTTCTTTCTCCTCCAAGGAGCTGTCTAAAGAGTTTGCCTACCTAAAGCCTGTACACTGCTATATAGGTCAGCCATGATTGGCTGTGTGAATGAAAATGAGGTGTAAAATGTGACCCATCAGGAAAGAGCTGTCAAACCTAGAGGGGAGGGGAGAGGAGAGGAAGGTGACCCTACTGAAAAGATTCTTAGGGGTTTAGGGTTTGCTTCCTTTCCTACCATGATGGTCATAGGGAAGTAGGAAGTAGTTACACAGCTGTCAAAAGGGTGCCGCCACAGGAAATTTGTGCCGAGGAGCTGTTACTGGTTACTAGTTGCTGCAGGTGCTCTAATTACCTTTTCACCAGGAGCTGCTGTTAGGATTTATCTAGAGCTGTCCTACTGCTCTTGTGGCCTTCTCAAATAGGCACTCAGTTGTCAATAGGGCAGTCTGATTTTTGCATTGCAGGCTGTTAAACCTAGCCTGTTCCTGCCCTTTGTTCTCAGAAACTTGTGTCAATTTCACTCCACCCCAGAGTTTTTCTACTTCTTTCCCAGATCTTGCTTTGATGACAACTGGGCCTCTCCTATCCCTATCACCATGATTTTTTTTTTTACTTTAATATTTCCGAGTTTTTCTACTTCTTTCCCAGATCTTGCTTTGATGACAACTGGGCCTCTCTTATCCCTATCACCATGATTTTTTTTACTTTAATATTTCCTTTAAAAATTTTTATTGAGAATTTCATACATGCATATAGGTGTTTTGATCAAATCCACACCCATTTCCTCCCCTCCAACACCTCCCACATTGCCCCATCACTTTTTTCTGACTTCATGTACTCTTTTTCTTTTTCTTTCTTTCTTTCTTTCTTTCTTTCTTTCTTTCTTTCTTTCTTCCATCCTTCCTTCCTTCCTTCCTTCCTTCTTTCCTTCCTTTTTAATGGGGCTTTTTACTATTCTAACTTCCCCCCCCTCTGACGAGATAAGTCTAAAATCTTTTAGGGATTAGATAAGAGCTCCCAAATACCTTTGACATTTTTGGCCTTTGGAACAGAGTATGTTGCTAAGAGACCCAAGGACATTTTGACTTTTAGCCAAGAAACTGACTATTTTTCTTTGGGGTCTTTTTACCCTAAATGCTTAGCCAATTCCTACCTCATATTCTTATCACACCATCCTCTGAAGAGGTTACTCAAATTATCGATAAGGAATCTGGATGCAGACTGCTCTGGCTTCTTCCATGCTGAACAGGGATGCAGGGTGAGGCAATTGGAGTATCTCTTCAGTGGGTCTCTGTAAAAGAGTCCCAACTTGCAAAACTCTTATCTGTAGGGAGAAAAGAAGTCACCATCAATTTTATACAACTTCTTCCCAAGGAAAATAAATGAAAACCTCAACTTAAAACACATCCTGCAGTTACTATTTTATCTTTGCCATCTTCTCCAAACATTTTATTTTCTATCCTTGGAGCACATATTTCCTTATTCCAGATCTTTCTTCTTTCATTCCAGATTCCTTTCATTTCCTCCTTGAAAAATATTAGCATTTTAGCTTCAAATTTGGCTGTATAGCAGCTTGTGACATTTTAGCCATTTTTCATCTTTCAATATTCTCTTCTCCAGTGTCTGAAGATGGATGAACACATTGTTTTTGCAATGCTTGGAGCTGCCATCTCTTCAACCTATGTACATCAATTATCTGTATACTAACGATTTCTGACTATGTGTATTACCATTCCCACATCTTACCAAATATATCCAAGCAGGATGATCCATAAGAACCTTAAACTGAGAGACAATACATTCTTTCAAAATTGCTTTCACACTTACAATCCTCAGTGAAGACAGCTTCAATCTGATTATCCAAACAAGAAATCTGGGAGTCATTCTACTCCTCTCTCTTCCATCATCCCAACTACCCTTCAAGTTCCCTTACTATTTCTTCTCAAATTTCTCAAATCTGTTTTTTTTTTTTTCTGCTGCAATGTTTCAAGGACTTACACAGAAGAAAAACATCTTTACACTTCTTGAGAAGGTCTACCTCCCCTCCTTTCTAGGCCCCAGTCTAATCTTGGTGAAGATTTACAGATTGTCAATCCCAATACACCCTTTCCCCCCACAATTTAAAATCTTTCAGTACTCATAGGTTAAGTACAACGTCTCAGTAAGTTCTATAAAAACTATAAGCTGGAATTACTGGTTTACACTGCTCTCCTCTTCACACTAGGAAATAAACAATATTCATTTTTACAAATGTTTCCTATGTGTTTTGGTCAACCTCAGTGATACAGAGCCTGATGGAATATTTAAAGAAAATTTGATTTTTAATCCTTGTTTTCTCTGTGTGTTGATCAGCAAGGTTCAGCTGATAAGTCTGTGGTCACAGCTTGCTGGAACAACTTGCCTTGTGTCTATTTCTGCAATGACTTTCAGACAGGATTTTTTTAAAGAATGTTTTTTCTTTTCTAAATTTATAATGTACCTGGTTTTAAGACTTGACTGATAGGCAATCAATATATAAATTTCCTTCTCACTGGAACTGAACTACTACTTCCCTTTAAGGTTCAGATTTTGAGGCTTGAGACTGCTGGACCAGGTTGCAGCCTAAATAAAGTGAAGAGGTGGAGAGGGCTTTTTGCCTCCCTTGTCTCTGGTGCTTAGCCTCCCTAGGATGTTGGAGGACAACTTTTCCTTAATGGTGACACAGGCTCTTTGAGCCTGTAAGAATAACTACTCACCTGGCATCTGGGAGATGCTACCCCAAGCACAGTGGAACCCTAGGGAGACACCAACCAGGAGAAGGGATTTGGAACACTGCCCAACTGAACAGGTAGAGCCCAGGTCCACTAGGAGACCCACCAAGATTGGTGGAAGAAGAGCTTGATAAACTCCTTATAGGGGTTCTGGGGTACCCGTCCTAGAGCAAGTCAGAGCTGAAACAGACCTGAGGGGTCACCTGACCAGTCTCTGGGAGGGGTCAGGGGCCAGGAAGGATAAAATAGCAACTCATTTTTGGTTTGCAATCTTGTCTCAGAATTCTAGGTTGAAGGAAATATAGAAAACTTGTCTGGTCTTGTCTGTATGAAATGTGTGAAGAGAGTAGCTGCATTCTTCAGCTTCAGGACCCCCACCTACTCTGTCTAAGTGGCTAGACCCTCCCCTTGCTGTCCCTACCCTTGCCTTGCCTGTAGGCCCCAATCCAGATCTTCCTGCCAGAGTAATGCACACTATTCTGGTAACCCAGACCCCCCCCACCCTCTTTGTGGCTTGATTCCTCTGCATCTTGATCAGCTTCATTCTCTCTCCCCACCCTGTCACCCTTCCAGGTTTGGACTTAGGCTTACACCTGCTCTTTCAGGCTCAGACAGCTGGACTAGGCTTCTAACGCAGACTGTGTCCTAATGCCCTGCACCCAGACTAGCTGCATTCTCCAGGTTCAGGGCCTACACCTACTCTGCCTAGCTTGTCAGACCCTCCCTATGTTGCACCCACCCCAGCCTTAGCCTTATGCTCCACTGCCAATCATCCTGCTTGAAACCTTATCTCTAGCCTACCAGAACCCAGTCACTGAATCCCCATAGTCTTGAATTTCCTTTCCCCCACCAGAGAGCACTCCACTAATCAGCTAGGAGTCACCCTGTCCAACCTCCCCCCCAAAAAAGTGGGAACCAACTAACTATTCATACCTGAGCAGAAAGCAACCAAACTACATCAATAATATAAGCAAAACAAAACCAAACTTCAACTAAAAAAGACAGATCAAAATTTCATATCAAGACACACAACGAAAAAAATTCATATGCTCAAACGATGATGTAAAAATGCAAATAATGTGAAAAACCAAAAGAGTCAAGAGAGTATATCCCCCCAAAAATCCACCAGTCCTACAGAAGTGTACTACAGTGAGAACTACCCAGAGTGATCCTGTACCCCAGAATGCAGAACTTAAAAGAGTAATCATTAACATGATCAAAGAACTTAAAGAATACACACAACTCAAAGAAGTCAAAGAGAGACCAGAAACTCCCAACAGCATATCACAGTGAAAACAGTAACTGTACAGAACAAAGAGAGGGTACTGGAAGCTGCTAGAGAAAAACAAGTTACATATAAAGGAAAAAGCATCAAAACTGGAGCTGACTTTTCAATGCAAATTATGAAAGCCAGAAGAGCCTGGACCAGAGTATTCTTGGTTCTAAATGACCATAGATTCCAACCAAAAACACTTTACCCAGTAAAACTATCTACCATGTCATAGGGGAAAGAACATTTTTTCATGACACGAATAGGTTGAAAAAATTGACATCTACCAAACCAGCCATACAGAGAATACTTGAAGCATTACAAATGACTAAAGAAAGGAGTGACTATACCCAAGAGGTTATAAGAAGAAAATAAATGAAGACACAATTACGGAAACACAAAACAGGACAAACAAATTAAAATGGCAGTAACCTTGGGGGTGGAGAGATAGCTCAGCAGTTAAGATCACTGGCTGTTCTTGCAGATGACCCAGGATCAATTCCCAGCACCCACATGGTGGCTAAGAACCATCCTTAGCTCAAGTTCCAGGGAAATTTGAACATTCTTTTCTGACTTCTGTGAGCACTGAATGAAAGGAGTGCACTTTTTTACATGCAGGCAATACACACATAAGATAAAACTAATGAATAAAATATTATAAATAATAAAAATAAAAAATAAAATGAGAGCAAACAACACACATCTTTCAATAATAACAAATATCAATGGCTTCAACTTCCCAGTTAAAAGACACAAGCTAGTGTAATGGATTAAGAAACAAAATACATCCTTTTATTCCCTGCAAGAAGCTCATCTCACCTTCAAGAATAGAGACTACCTTAGTGTGAAAGGATGGAAAGAAATAGTCTAAGGAAACAGCAGTAAGGAACAAGCAGGGGTTGCAATTCTAATATATAACAAAATATACTTCAAAACTAATCAAAAGAGAAAAAGACGGTCACTTCATTCTAATCAAAGGAACAACTGACAAAGAGACATTACAATCATGAACATATATGCATCAACTCCGGTGCACTCAATTTCATTTAAAAAAGTACTATAGGATTTAAAATAACAGAATACCCCCAACTCAGTAATAGTTGGGGGTTTCAATGCCCTAACTCCAATAGACAGATAAACTTGACAAAGAATAAACAGAGAGACATCTCAATTAAATGACATCATACATCAAATGGACCAAAAAGACATCTACTGAATATTCCACCCAACCACCAAAGAGAACACTTTCTATTCAGAAGCACATGGAAGTTTCTCTAAATTGGCCACATACTGGGGCACAAAGCTCAACAAATACCAAAAAAGGGAAATAATTTCATACATTCTGTCAGACCACAACATAGTAAAACTGAAAATGAACCCCAAAAGAAGTTCTAGTCACTATACAAAATCATGGAGTAAACAACACAGTCCTGAATGGGTCAAAGAAGAAATTAAGAAAGAAATAAAGGTATTCCCAGAACTAAATGAAAAGGATAATACAACAAAACCTCTGGGACATTTTAAAAGCAGGCTTAAGAGGGAAGTTTATAGCACTAAGGGCCTGCATTAAAAAGTCAGAAAGAGCACAAATAAATGACTTAACATTGCAACTCAGGACTCTGAAAAGGCAAGGAAAAAATGAAATCCAAACCCAGCAGACAAAGAAATAGAAAAACAAAAACAAAAACAAAACAAAAACAAAAAAAACAAAAAAGAGCAGAAATTAATGAAATAGAAATAAAGAAAACAATACAAAGAATCAATCATTCTAAGAGCTGGTTCTTTGAAAAGATAAATAAGAGAGACAGACCCTTAGCCCCGTTAGCCAAATGAAAGAAAGCAAATCAAAATCAGAGATGAAAGGGGAACATCACAATAGACACCAAAAAGATCCATAACATAATAATGGAGAGGATGTGAGAAAAGGGAAATGCTCAATCACTGCTGGTAGGACTGCAAACCTATGCAACCATTATGGAAAGCAGTGTGGAGAACTCTTAAAAAATTAAAAATGAACCTATGGTACAACTCGGTTATACCACTCATTGGCACCAAATACACATGGCTGGAGAGGTCTTGGAGAAAACCCCAAGGCTGTCACATTCCTAGACAAATGTAAATTTTTATTATGTGCTAAATATGAATCCTTGTATTTAAAAAGTATGCCAGTAGCCACTCATCAAAGAAGCTTTCTTTGCAACAGACAGAGACTATTAAAGAGTTCCACACCTGGTCATACATAGAGATTGTGTCTGTGAAATGCCCAACCCTAAGTAACACATCTACAATTGAACTTCTACACCTAAGGCTCATGGAACATAATGGAACAGGGGGTAGAAAGAATACTAATGCATTTCTCAGTTCTCATCAACGAAGCTCCCTCAAGCAACAAAGAACTATGAGAACTATGAATACAAAGGACCACAAAAGGCCAAAGTACAAATAAGTCTGCAGAGTGTGCATCCTTGGACAGGACTTCTATATTAAACTCACCCACCCAGGGCTCAGGGACCATTGCTGAAGAGGGGGTGAAAAGGCTTTAAGAGCCAAGGGCGGAGATGAATGACTATATGGAAACACAGTCTTACAGGGTCTTGGGATCTTGCTCATATGAGCTTAAAGCAATGGTGTCAGCGTGCACAAGACCCATGAAAATTCAAGCAGACAAAAACCCAGCAGAGAACTGTGGAAATGGACAGGAGGCCCCAATTTTAGCTGAGGAACTATTGGGCAGCTGATTAGTCCTGGGTGAGGAAGAGCTGATCTTCTTAAAGGGAGGGATTCTAGATAAGCTGACTAGACCTCGGTGGATGAGCTTGCACTGAGGATGTCTGGGGGCACTAACTTGGCCTTAACATAAATGAGAGCATTCATGAAGTCCAGTGGGGGAGGGTGCCAGTGGGGGAGTATAAAGAGAAAAATCTGATTTAAAAAAAGCTTCTAATTTTGGCCTGGGCCTCGGTTTCTCTGGGGCCCACACATAAACTTCCAAAAACCATAAAAAACCAAAACCAAAACCAAAAATGGCCCAAAACCCAAGCTCCAGCTCAGGTCTTGCCAATTTTTTATTCATGAAGCCAGGGGAATTTCAAAGAGTGTGCTTACTCAGACTTTGGGACACTAGTAAAGGCCCGTAGCACAGTTATCCAATCACCTAGAACAGTAGCTTCAGGATGACCCTTAAACCTACATGCTATAATGACTACTGCCCTGCTAGTGAAGGAGGCTGACAAGCTCACCTTGAGCCAAGATTTATCGATAAAACTATCCACCACCCCCCCCATGCAATGGATACCCTCCTCCGGGGAGCAAATGGCTGATGGATGTCAAATGCCCTCATGACTCAGTACAAGAGACTGATCTTTCATCAGCTCTGTCTCACTTTCAGCCCCGCAACGTTGATGCCTGACAATAACCCTGAGGTGTTCCTATATAACTGTGACCTACTGGACATCTCCCATGCCAAATGCCAGAACCTCTGGGTTCTCTTACCTGAGGCAGATATTGACTTGTTCACAGATGAAAGCAGTTTCATGACAGAGGGGACCTGGAAAGCCAGAGCTACTATGACCACCAAACATGAGGTCATCTGGGCCCTAGCCTTGCCCCAGAATACCTCCCACACAGAAGACTGAACTGATAGCCTTCACCCAGGCTCCATGTTGGGGAAAAGGACAAATGAATGGTAAAGTGGCCTGGCCAACTACTGAACTTCCTATTGAGGCACTCCTGCTCCCAGGAAATGAAAGAAGACACCATGAGATGATGGACTCTGCCAGACTTCAGAATTATCCTTCCTGCAGCCTTTGGATGCCTCCTTGTGGGCCAGCTTCATCAGATGACCCACCTAGGTGTCACAGAACTGAACCTCCTTCTTCCAGATATCAGATTTAACAGATTGGAGATCTAGCCTCCCAGGTGACCTCTCAATGTCTAGCTTGTACTCAAGTCAACCCTAAACAAGTAGTCAAGAATGTGCTGGCCCCACCTAAGAGGTTTTTCCCTGAAAACAAACCCACAAAATCAACTTCACCAAATTAAGCTCCCTCATGTGAGGTAAAGGTACCTTATGGACACATTCTCTGACTGGATGGAGGCCTTAACCTCATGATGGAAGAGAGCCTCCTACATAATTCCTAGATTTGGGCTGCCTCTGTTAATTGGCACAGATAATAGGCCTGCCTTCACCTCGTCCATAGCCCAAATGGTCAGCACTGTCTCTAAAGCTCTGGACAGGTTGAAGGCATAAATTGCACTATGAAGCCCACCCTCTCTAAATTAATATTAGAGATCAGTGAGAACTGGCCCAACTTCCTGTCCCTGGTCCTCCTCTGGGTTAGATCTACTCCCCACAAGGTGGGTTTCATACCATACAAGATTACGTTTGAGAGACTACCTTCCCTACTGCCTAGGCTAAGGGACCCTATTCTGAAAAATTATTAACCAGTCTCTCTTAAAGTACCTCCAGACTCTCCAACAGATCCAGGCTAATGTCTGTGGTGTCCTCCTGGGTTCTCCCCTCTACACCTGCCAACCCAGTCCCCCAGATATCTGATACATATATATAAGTTCCAAAAGGAGAGAGGTCAACAGTTCCTGATTCCATCACTGGTTCAATTGGAATCTATGTCTGATCACCTTGCTTACAGGCCTAGCAAAACCTCTCATGCCTTTCCTCTTGGATCTAATGATCTTGATGATCTTTGTTAATACATATACCAATTGTTAAATCAATGTAACTGACAATCCAGTACAATTCCCTGTCACCTGAGGATACTGAGTCAATGCTTTGACTTTGCCCTAAGACCAGTAGGGAATGAACTGGCAAAACTAACTCCTTTTTATTCCAGTTGACCTTCACTCACTTTATGTTTCTGCCTGCAGCCAGTCATCCAGAATGGTCTCATGTAGGCAGTACATTGATTCTACAATACTGGGAAACATAAAACTATCCAGGCAAAACATCCTCTCATCCAGCTATATCTGCATCTCTACATGGAGTCCATTCTTTCTGCAATTCTCAGAAACTTGTTTTTCCTAACCAAAACTTAAGAAACTTTTTGTTAAATGAAAACCTCTTTGTTAACTGTCCTGGCCCTAGTCTGGTATAACTATGGTGATCTAATTTAACTATGTCTATTGGCTTTTGCCCCTTGCATTACATAGTTATACTTTCAAGCTTTAAAAACCCTGCCCACACACATCTTCCAATATTAACCTTAAATATCAATGGACTGAACTCCACAGTCAAAAGACACAGGCTAAGTGAATGGATTAAGAAACAAAATCCATCTCTTTGCTCTCTGCAAGAAACCCATCTCACCTTCAAGGACAGGCACTACCTTAAGGTAAAAGGATGGAAGGAATATTCCAAGAAAATGGCACTAAGAAACATGCAGGGGTTGCAATTCTAGTATCTGACAAAATAGACTCCAAAGTAAAACTAATCAGAAGAGATAAAGAGGGTCCCTTCACTCTAATCAAAGGAACAGGTAACCAAGAAGGTATTACAATTCTTAACATATATGCACCAAACTCTGTTGCACCCAAATTCTTAAAAATAACACTACAGGATTTTAAGAGACAGATTAACCACAACTTAGTAATAGTTGGGGACTTTGGTACCCCACTGTCTCCATTAGACAGGTCAACTGGACAAAGAATAAACAGAGAGATGTCTGAATTAAATGATACTATACATCAAATGGACCTAACAGATATCTTTCAAATATTCCAAACCCAAGCACCAAAGAATACACTTTCTACTCAGCATCTGATGGAACTTTTTCAAAAATTGACCACATACTGGCCACAAAACAAACCTCAAAAAACACCAAAAAATTGAAATAATCCCATGCATTCTATTGGACCATAATACAATAAAGCTCAAAATCAACACCGGACAAAGCCCTAGTCACTACATGAACTCATGGCAATTAAACAACAGACTCCTAAACAATGAGTGGGTCAAAGGAGAAATTAACAAAAAAAATTTAAAAACTCCTGGAATTCAACACAACACAACCTCTAGGACATTTTAAAAGAAGCCTAGGAGGGACGTTTATAGCTCTAAGTGCCTACATTAAAAAATTAGGAAGAGCCCAAATAAATGACCTAACATTACACTCAAGACACCAAACCTAGCAGAAACCCAAACCCAGCAGAAAATAACAAAAATCAGAAACAAAGAAATCAATACAAAGAATCAATGAATCTAAGAGCTGATTCTTTGACAAACTAAACAAGACAGAACCTTAGCCCAGTTAACCAAAAGAAAGAGTAAATCCAAATCAACAAAATCAGAGATGAAAGGGGAAACATCACAGCAGACACCCAAAAGATCTATACCACTATAAGGGAATATTTAAAAAAAAAACTATATGTTACAAAATTTGAAAATCTGAAAGAAATGGATGGATATCTAAAATCATGAGAATGACCAAAGTTAAACCAGTAAGAGATTAACAGTTTAAACAGACCCATAACATATAAGGAAACAGAAGAAGCAATACAAAGCCTCCTGACTAAAAAAAGCCCAGACCCAGATGGATTTACAACAGAATTCTACCAGATATTTGAAGGTCTCCAACCAATATTACTTAAATTATTCAAAATGATAGAAAAACAAGGAGAACTCCCAAATTCCTTCTATGAAGCCAGCATCACTCTAATACCCGAACCATGTAAAGACATAATCAAAAGAGAAAACTATAGACCCATATCCTTAATGAACATAGATGCAAAAATTCTCAACAAAATACTTTTAAACCACATACAGACACACATCAAAAAGATCATTCACCATCATCAAGTACATCAAGTAGGCTTTATTCCAGACATTCTGGGATGGTTCAATATACGCAAGTCAATAAATGTTATTAATCATATAAATGGAGTCAAAAAGCACATTGTCATCTCAATAGATCCAGAAAAGGCTTTTGACAAAATTCAGCATGCATTTATGTTCAAAGTCTAGAGGAAAGTGGACTGGAGGGAACATACCTCAACATATTAAAGCTATATACAACAAACCCACAGCCAATATCATTCTAAATGGAGAATAAATGGAGAAAAACTGGAAGCATTCCCATTAAAATCAGGAACCAGACAAGGATGTCCACTGTCTCCACTCCTTTTCAATATAGTGCTTGAAACTCTTGCTAGAGCAATAAGACAGTAGAAGGAAATTAAAGGAGTACTAATTGGAAAAGAAGAGGTCAAACTATCCCTTTCTGCAGATGATATGATACTATAGGAGATCCCAACACAGCAGACAGTAGCAGGGATATCAGAGTATAAGGGCTCTAGTCAGGGGAGGGAGGCTATGGGAGGGTGCTACCTGGGAAGTGGGTTTATTAAAAAAAAATCTTCAAAGCATAAAAATTTGCTCCTTAATAACTACTGGATGTGAAAAACATTACCATTAAAATCTACCTGATGACTTAGCATCCATGTTCAGATGCTAAGGAGCTCAGAAAGTAACCGACTGTGACTAGTAATAATCAGATATATAGAGATTAGAAATGCATATGCATCTTTGTGTCAGTTGTATTAAAATGAATTTTTCTTTGTGAAACTGTGCATTTTAATAATGAAATGGAGATCTTTTTCAACATTTAAAACCTCATTTAATTTT
>NW_008355784.1:197831-224603 GCF_000622305.1 Nannospalax galili | reverse complement strand
GATGTGAAAAACATTACCATTGAAATCTACCTGATGACTTTATATCCATGCTTAGATGCCAAGGAGCTCTGAAAGTAACCAACTGTGACTAGTAATAATCTGATCTCTAGAGATTAGAAAAGTATGTGCAAACATCTTAGTGTCAATTGCATTAAAATGAATTTTTCTGTATGAAACTCTGTATTTTAATAATGAAATGGAGATCTTTTTTAAAGGTTAAAACCTCATTTAATTTTATGTCTTATAGGGTTTATACTGAGTAAAATATTGTATAACTGTAACAATTTAACTGTAATACTAAAAATTTACAGCCAATTTTGAAAAAGATGCATCTTAGCTCATAAAATTGTTACTGAATATGTCAATGCTGTTGTAATGAAATGCTTCTTCTAATTATGTGGTTATTAAATAAATAATAAACTGAAAAAAAAAGAGATCCCAAAAGTTTCACCAGAAAACTCTTAGAACTGATCAACATTTCCAGTATAGTGGCAGGTTATAAAATCAATCTACAAAAATCAGTAGCCTTTCTATATACTAATAACAAGCAATTGGAGAAAGAATACAGGGAAATGCTCTCATTCACAATTGCTGCCAAAAAAATAAAACAAAATACCTTGGAATAAATCTGACCAAAGACATCAAAGATCTCTACAATGAAAATTTTAAATCATTGAAAAAAGAGATTGAGGAAGACACCCGGAAATGGAAGGGCCTCCCATGCTCATGGATTAGATTAACATTGTGAAAATGGCCATCCTACCAAAAGCAATATACAGATTCAATGCAGTCCCAATCAAAATCCCCATGACATACTGCACAGAATTAGAAAAAAAATCCAAATACGCATGGAAGCACAAAAGTCCCCAGGTAGCCAAAGCAACCCTGAGCACAAAAAGCAACACTGCGGGGATTACAATACCAGATCTCAAAGCATACTACAGAGCTAGGTCATAAAAAAAGGATGGTACTAGCACAAAAATAGACAAATAGATCAATGGAACATCACTGAAGACCCAAACCCAAGTACACGCAGTTTCAGCCACTGATATTTGACAAAGATGCCAAGAACACACAATAAAGACAGCATCTTAAACAAATGGTGCTGCAAAACTGGATCTCCACCTGTAGAAGAATGAATCTAGATCCTTATCTTTCACCTTGTACAAAAGTCAACTCCAAATGGATCAAAGACCTCAACATAAAACTGGAAACCCTGACACTATTAGAAGAAAATATTGGCAGTAACTTACAAGCTATAGGTGTAGGAAAGGATTTTCTAAATCAGACAGCAGTTGCTCAGGAATTAAGATCGGCAATCAACAAGTGGGACTTCATTAAACTAAAAGGCTTCTGTACAGGAAAAGAATCAAAAAAATGAAGAGAAAACCCACAGAATGGGAAAAAATCTATACCAGTGACACATCTGACAGGGGTTTAATATCCAGAATAGATCAAGAACTCCAAAAACAATAATTGAGAAACCAAATAACCCAATTAAAAGATAGGCTAAAGCTCTAAACAGAGTTCTCAAAGGAAGAAATAAAGATGGCTAAGAAACTTCTCAAAAAGTGCTCAACATCATTAGTAATTATGGAAATGCAAATTAAAACCACCCTAAGGTATCACTGTACCCCAATCAGACTGGCTAGGATCAAGAGAAGTAAATGATACCAAAGGCTGGCGAGGATGTGGAGAAAGTGAACACTCATTCACTGCTGGTTCGATTGAAAACTCATGCAACCCCTATGGAAAACAGTGTGGAGGACTCTTGAAAAACTAAAAATGAACCTACCATATGACCCGGTTACCACTCTTTGGCATATACCCAAAGGACTCATCCTATTGTAGAGACACTTGTACAACCATGTTCGTTGCTGCTCTTTTCACAACAGCTAAGAGATGGAAGCAACCTAAGTGCTCCTCAGCTGACGAGTGGTTAACAAAAATGTGGTATATTTACAAAATGGAGTTCTATTCAGCAGTAAAGAAAGATGAAATAATGAAATCTGCAGGTAAATGGATGCATCTAGAAAATGTTATACTAAATGAAGTAACACAGACTCAGAAAAACAAACGATGTATGTTCTCCCTCATATGTGGCTCCTAGCACCAAATCCTTTTAAATTCCATGTCCTTTTATTAAGATGATGCTATACAGCAGTCCCTTCTTCATGAAGTAACTACAATCATCACAACTTCAGCTGAGCCTGATTGCTAAACATCATCACAATTGGGCTTGGTGATGGTTGTGCTCATTCATTAAAGGAGGGCCAAGCAGGGTCTTTGGATCCTCACCAGAGTATCCATCCACTCTTCCCAGCCAACTGTATGTAATTTGGCCCTAATCACACATCATCTCCTGGATTTGTGGAGGGCTATAGTATATAATCTGGGGAAGGCTAGGAAGAGAAGGCATGACCCATGCTAGGTAAATGCTTTCCAGTGTGCATATCCTCAGGTCATACAAACACCTCAGCAACCCCTCATTATCTTGGTAAGCTCAGTAAACTCATTGGTACCCCAGTAAAATTTTATTCAGACACTGGCTTAACACTAGAACCTTAAAAGGGAATAAGCATTGCTTAGTATCCACAGGAAAATAATTCTCAACACAGATGGAAAATTTGTTAATGTTATTATGACTCATAATTATTAAAAAAAGAAAAAGAGAATGTAAGATGTTAAATGGATATGGAAATGGAGATGTTTTCCAAAATAGATGGAAGAAAGCCTAAGCAAGTGATGAAGGTCTGTGTAGGTTTGTTATGATATATAAAGGATGAAACAAAAATAATATAAACATAATCTTAAAATTTCCAAAGTAATAGTTTAGTCAACTAGTTTAAAGAACAAAATATATATCCAGTCAAGGATTGTCTGAAAACACTGTTTTTTTCCCCAAGTTTTATCTACAAAGCACATAGTAATTAAAAGTACCAAACTGGTGAAACTAACCTTCTTGGATGTTTAACAGACATACTTTGAGGCCTATACTAATCTGGTCAAAGGGACTTAAAAGACAGTTTTTGCCCCTTGCCCGCCAAGGTTGACTAAGTTCCAGGGGACTAGGGAACATCTCTCAAAATGTCCTGTGAATGTGGTGAGTCACCTGTCCTCTTATTCAAGGAGGCCATGGAGACTCCATGAGATGGACTTGTACCAGTGTCCAGTCTACAAAGAGGAGGGTCAACTCAGAGGAATCATCTTATCCATGCTTCCAAGTGAATCCAGACATGGTCAAACAGGGCTTTTAACTGGTAAAAGAAGAGGAGCCAGAGGCTCCTCCCCAGCCCATGTGGCCCCTGAGCTACAGATCCTCAAATGACCTTAAGTGTAAAAATAAATTGATTTATTTGGGCCAACTCTATGGCTTAAATACCCAAAAGGAAAAGTATAACTAAAATAGTAAAGTCGTCAGTATATTTCTTTAAGAGTTCAATGGATTATATTTCCCACACATTAGGCATGAGTCCATATAAAAAGTTAAATAATTATTTCTCATTGATGATTTTGTTCCTAATCAGAAAGTGCTGCTCAGTGTAAGACTTCCAATCTTGGTCTGCAATACTGTAGTGCCCACCTGTAACTAAGGGAGACAATCCGCTATTGTTCTAAAATGATGGATAAATTTTTCTCTTATCTAGAAGCCTCTCAGAGGGAACTGACACTGATTCTAACCATTCCAACAACTATCAAAATAACTGAAAGCAAATCCTGAATCCATCACTCAAGTCCAGCCTTAGCAGACAAAAGAAAACGAGGAGGATCCCAATAGAGGGATGCTTTGGAAGCCCTTGTCAAGAAATTCCAATGGACCCTCATATGAATATTTGAAAATTGCCCTGCTCTGACTTTTTTCTAGTTCCCCGTCTAGAATTTATAATACTAATTATTCTTGCCTTTACTTCTCCTTCATAAAAGAAAAAGAGTTATGAAACTTAGGAGTCTTTTAGATAGATGCATTGAAAGGGTACCCCAGTTGCCTCACCTTGAGTCCCTCCCTGTTCAGGATGGAGGAAGCCAGAGCAGTATGCTACTCAATTCCCTATCTGCAAGTTGGGTAAACTCTTCAGAGGATGGTGTGATAATAGGAGGTAGGAACTGGCTCGGCAGTTAGGTTAAAAAGACCCCAAAGAAAAGTAGCCAGTTTCTTGGCTAAAACTCACAATGTCCTTGGGCCTCTTAGCAACGTACTCTGTTCCAAAGACCAAAGATGTGGAAAGTATTTGGGAGCTTTTATCTAATCCTTAAAAGATTTTAGGGTTACCTCTTCAGAGGGGGGAATGTCAGAGTACCAAAAAGCCCCATAAAAAAAGAAAAAAGAGTATATGAAGTCATCAGATAAAAGAGATGGGAAGATATGGGAAGAGTTGGAGGGTAGGAAGTAGGCATGGATTTGATCAAAACTCCTTATATGCCTGTAGGAAATTCTCAATAAATTATAAAAAACAAAACAAAAACCCTGCCCAGTCTGTCCTCAGAGTCAAAGGTTCTTTCGGGTGACAGCCAGATAGAAACAAAGTTGCATTTTTTTGAAGAAAATAAAAAAAAGTTTGTGAAAACTCAAGCCATTTATACTTTATTACCATAAAGAAAGTTGTTCAGCACAGCTTCCACAGTACACTTAACGTACTGATGTATGTAAATTTATTTCTTTTCAATTGCATACGATTTTCATTTTTCATGTTTGCCCATTCAATTTGCATTGACTCCCACACTTGTAGAACCTTGAAAAGTATACACTCCAAAAAAACCTGCATATCACAATGGGACAATGAGACCCCTCTGGGCACTGGTTGATTTGCTTGTGTGGGTAATCTCTGTTCATGAATCATTTCAATTTTTTCTTCTGCTAAATCTATTAGTCCCTAGTTTGAATTTGAGGAAAAGGTTAAATATATAAGGAATTGTTTGCCCATTATATCACAGACTAGCACAAACTATATCTGAATCCCTGACCAAAAAAAAAAAAGTGGATATGGTTGAGACAAAAGGAAAAATAGAATAGTACCACAACAGAAATATCAACTTCATTATTATCAATACCCAGTTACATGTATGTATATATGTGTGTGTTTACATATACATGTGCGTGTATACATATCTATCTATAAAATCTTTCCTGGTAGTGCAGATATATGAAACTTTTTTGGTACAAAAACAAAAAACAACAAAAGCCCAATATATCCCCATGTTTTGTGAATGACTTCTAATGTCTTTTATGTAAAAACAGCAATGGAAGCAATGTTACTTTTGGCCTTTTAAACAAATGACTCTGTGGTGGAAGGCAGAGGAACATTCATCTCAATATTCTAAAGCAAAGTACTAAGTAAGAAGAGTGCTGCAGAGTAGGAGGGAAAGGGCTCCACAGAGTTCATTTGTAAAGTCTGGGATCCAACCTCTTTGTCTTATTTTACTATACTTGGATAGGAAATGTTTTATATTTTGCAATCCTAAGGAGAATTTAGTGCATGTGTACGAATGAGTTGAGTAAACATGGGAGATTTCCACTGTGTCCTTCTGGCTGATATCATGATCACAACATACACTATTGTGTTACTGTTACTAAGTTGGTTTAGGATTATTCTGCCCCATGTTTGCTTTTTTTGACAGAAGTAACTATTAAAAATTGTGAAGAAAACAAAAAAGAATAAAAGACACTATGAAATATTAGATTTTCATATTCAAACAACACACTAATCTGAAAGAGACTTAGAGAGGATTCAAACACAAAATAAGCAAATTCTGAATAAGTAGTAACAATTTTATTTTAACCCAGTGTGTTGAAATGCAAAATATACTTCCAGCATCAGGATACAAATAGTATGTAACTCATCAAAAATGTCAACTGATTAAAAACAAGGCTGAAAAGTTAAGTATTTATACATTTCGATCTAGAAAGCCAACTTTCTTCAGAATTAATAGTTAAAATAATTTTAGCCAAACTCTATTTCCATATTTGGAACTCAATTATGCTTCATTTTAAAAAATGCAAAATTATATTATTCAGTAAGCTCTAATAACAAAAAATTTATATATAAGTATTCCTTTTCAAACATAACGTTCACATACTACCAACAAAGACACAGTGTGCTTTCATTCCTAGTGAAAAAGTCTTGCATTTATAGGCACTCAGTATTTGTTCAATTGGACCTACAATTTATATCATTCCACAAATAAAGCAGAACTCATAATCTGCATATAAAAATGGTTTGCAAAATACTCTCATGTGTGCTCAAAGTGCTGTCTATATTCTGAGGACACTATAGCAAACCCACACACTCACTTATGCACCTTTCAAGAATACAATGAATATTTTCATTTTATCCATGAGTTTACCTCTTTAAATTTATGTGGCTAATATCAAAGTATGCTGAGTTGGATTTTCACAGACTTATCAAAGTCCATGTTATATTTTTGAAACACTGGGTGTCTCCATGATCCAGATGTTTTTTGTTTCTGTTGTTGTGGACTAGCAATCTAACTGAGGGCCTCATAAATCTTCTAAGCAGCCTATGACTGAGCTTCACTCACAGTCCTTATTGACAATTTATTTTTTAAAAATCTGCTTAGAATTTAAACTTATGTACAAAATTTTAAACTGATAAATTAAATTAATAATCCTATTTTTGACAATTTAAGCTCTCAGTTCAATATACTTTAAAAGTCAAACAGTAATGTTCATGACAGCTATTAAGAGATTTGAAAATATAACTGAATTATAACTAACATTCTAAAAAGGCACTGTTTTCATATTTCACCATGTAGTAAGCTGGTCACATTTCTTTAGGATTACACTTTTTTCTGGCAATCTAGTCTTCCCTCAAATATAGTACACTTAAATGAGATACTTCAACTAACCTGAACTTTGAGCTTAAATGCTAAGCTCTATTTTCAGAAATCCACTCTTTTGAGCATACCACACACAGCCCAAGTAAATACAGAGATATACACATTCATACAAACTTCACTCAAATGACCATATAATTCATGCAAGGTTCTCCAATTACTATTTGAAGACAAAAACACATGAGCATTTAAGGAGGTAATGTTAGCAAGCCATACTATGGCACCTTCATATTTGTGCTCCAAATATAAAACACATTAAAAATTTTTAAAAATGAAAAAGACACATAGAGTGAGCAGTGTTTCTAAATCTTAAAGTAGGTTCTGCAATGGTGATCTTTCTGAATTTCAATGCTTAAAATCATTCTGGGGAAAGCCTTTTTTAGGTGTCCAAAGAGTAACAGGAGCAAGCTGGTAATGAAGATTAGACAGAAACTGAGCTTACTTTTAACCAAATGGATATAATTTTAAAATGAGAAAAGGCTGTTAGAGCACCCTGATAGGAATAAACAGCCTTTTATCACTTCCTCAAAAACCCATACTACCAAAATATATAATAAATAAAAATAAATCAACCACTATATGATTCTGTTAGTATAATGGCAGGCATTATATTTTCTGAAAAGTGAACATTTCTACAAACACAGATATTCATAGAGCACAGTGTTTAACAGTTTTGGTACAAACTGTGTTAACAAATCCTGAAAATTATCAATAAACACTTGAGTAAAGGCAAGCTGAAGAATTTAATTCACTGTAGTTAGAAATGTAGACTGAAGCAGTGAGTTAATTCACACTGTGTCATACACAGACATCATTATTTTTATGATATGTAAAAGCATAATTCCATAGCTGGACTGAATTTTTGTTTTTAATAAGACCATGGAAATTTTCTAATTAAAAATGTATTAATTTAATAAGACCATGGAAATTTTCACACTAAAAACATACACACACGTGTGTTTTTATACTGTACAATGTAAATTTAACAGGTTCCATATTAAGGTAGAATTAAGGAAGTGAATTTCTACTTGTCATGTTTTTTCACACCCCCCCTGCCACCTAAACATTTTTCTTCTAGTCCAAGTAAGTCTTCCTATTTTAAATTTAAGTTACTACAATAAAGACTCAAACTAAGATATCTGAAAATATGATCTTTACAAACGTGTTTGCTATCGACAACTAATGCTTGACAATTTTTCTCAATGTAAATATTTTAGAATTGCTTCAAGTTAAAAATATAGCAAAAATAAAATGTATTTAAAAACTGTAAGTGTAATTTTTAATTTCTACCCTCAATTTTAAAACTAAATGAACAAATTACACACAAACCTGGAGAATTAAGTTATGTATCCAGGTTTATGCACCTGTTTTTCCAGTGACATGCTTTTTCCTTGTGGTCCAACATAGATCTGTGTAAGAAGCACACTAGCAATGCTACTGCATGTGGCAATCTGACACTGACCACTCCAGGACAATGCACCAGAACAGAACTCACAGGTATCAAACACTAAGCATTTGTGTGTGTTTAAAGCTAAAATTAATTTATAATAAAGAATTGGCTTGTGAAAAAGTTTATAAACAGTTTATCCTGTTCACATTGTACGGAATTTCGATCATCCTCAAGGTCAGCACAATAACTGAAACACAAAGGAGAAAACAGTTTCATAATACGGCCTGGCATATTTTGAAGAGGGCTCTCTCCTTTACTGTGTGCTGCCCACAGGCAAATGATATCCATTTATTGTTCAAAGGAAAAGTAGATTGTCCAGACTCAATTATTCTTTAGGTGCCTTTTCCAAGGTATGATTAAAAAAGCAATAAATTAAAAAATGACTATCTAAAGTCCAAATCAAGCATATTTTTATCCATTATCAAAAGTATCCTAGGTGGTTGCCATGTGTCTTAAAATCTCTTCTAAAAGTTAAAACATAATTCTACCTTATTAATCCCCTCAAAAGGAGAAACAATATATGTACCATCCAGTATACAAAAGCTACACAATAAAAGTGCATATGTATCTTTCTTAATTGGCCCAGTCATTAAATGTACATTTGGTCATCCTGACTTTTAACAGGTAATGAATTCTTCATATAAATGTAGGTTATGAATTAAGATTACTTTAGCAAAAACATGCTTTTTTCTTACTGAAATTTTATAATCATTTCTCAATCATTATAAACAAGCAGAAAGCTTGAAGCAATTAACATAAAAACATCATAAATTTTACTGAAAGTTTGGGCCAATTTATTGCATATCCAATAAATTGCATATTCAATAATATCCAATTTATTGCATATCTGCCCTCTCAAACAAAAAATAAACTAAATTGAAGCAGTGTATTGCCATAACCTTTAAAGTAAACAACGCTCTTTCATTTTTAGAACTTAGACTGGAGAAATCTGGTAATCTGCAATACAAGTGCTTACAAGAAGAACCTAGTTTTGAGCTTTAAGATCACATAGGACAACCCTAAAATAATTCATTTTTCCCCCCAAAGTAACAGAAGACCCTTTTAAAACTTAGTATCCTCAGTTATCAATATTACTGCATTATGGAGCTAGTGCAATCCTGCATAGCCTTGGCCAAAATGACAAGGCACAATAAAAAAATTAAACTATTATAGGAACAAGTCATTGAAGATAATTTAAGGCCTTGAAGTGAATTAATCAGTCTAATTTAAAGCTGAAGTATAAATCGTATATTATCCACCTGCTATGTAAGCAATCTGCTTTTCCAGTTTCTGCTGTGTGGACAAGGAAACAGAAACGGCTGTTGCTTATTGTCTGTGTATCAGAATCCTTCTGGACCAAGGAGAGTGTCATTCCGTTTTCCTCTGTCCACTGAAGAGTCAGGACTGCTTTAGCCGTTTGCGTGGAATACCAAACTGTGGACACTGTGCAGCCGCTAGTGCTCGGAAGGCTTCTGCTACCAAGTGAGGGTGAGAATGAACCATGGACTTCCAACCCGAGGTCTCCATTATGTCAGTTGCTTGGCTGAAAAACACAATTAAGGGAAGTTTGCTAAAAGGATATTTCTCAAAATGCATTGTTGAGTCATTGGTTTATTTTTTTAATTTGTGAATTTTGAAACATTTGGACAGTCCTATATCTCTTTCCACGTACTCATTTCAATCTTTATCTTATTAGCATTTTCTGATGCAACTGAAACAAATTTTTCTGTGTGAGCCCTGCAGTATGTACCCAGATCCCCACAGTTCTAATCTAGTCATTAAGCATATCTGCACTAACTATTTGAAGAGATTCTTTGTCTTCTTATACATGCCTCTTAAAGGCAAGTTTTCTCCAGAGTTCCAATATTTAATTTATGCTTGTCTCCTTTTACTATATTATTCATTCTATTGCATCCACTATTCACAACTGTAATAATCACATTCAACAGATAACTCATATGTTAAATCCTACTGCTCTTCCATAAGAGTCATAATTAATCACCTGCTTTTTATTTAAATAAACTCAAGGCTCACAAATTTAGTACCATCAAATAAGACTTATTGTCTTCCTCCTCAAATTCAATTTCTTCGTTCTTCATTTCAGTTGAAGCTTTCACTGTCACTCAGTGATCTGAGGTAGAAGCCTGGGAGCCATCCTGGAGCCTGTCCTCTAATTAATCACAAAAGTCCTATTTAATTCCAAGAGATGTTGATCGTATCTAAATGAGGTCTTCATAATCTCACAATTGGATTGTTATAACTTTTTCATAATTTATTGTTTAGTCTAGAATTTGTTTTTCTCAGTCCAGCTCCCATAATGCTGCAAACATAGAGAAGACTATGTCGTACTGTGTTTCACTGTACACCTTTCTATAGTTTTTTAGTGAAGAAATGCGGCTCCTTCCTCACACAGCTTGCCACTCCCACTTCCACGCCTTGGCGTCCTCTTTGTTTGCTTTATTCATTGTATTCTATAAATACAACATGCTCTAAATGAGCAACAAATCTAGCTAGCTCGTCCTTTCCTTTTCTCTTCTCTGTATTCATCTACTTGAATTTGACCTTGTTTCTCTAGTACCGACCCTACTCCAACTTCCCTCTATCTAGTCTCTAACCTGCACACAGAAAGAATGCTAAAAATGTTAAGCCTTTTCGCCTCACCTCAGTGGTGCTGACTTGGAGACTCAGAGGTACTCTTGACCCCTCACCTCCTGAAGTCCCAATCCTGCACAATTATGCAGTATATGAACCTTGCTTGCTTTTTCTAGCTTTTTCTCATTATCCACCTACTTCACACATCGTTTTTTTTCTTTTCTGTGATACACTGACCATCTTTTCTTTACCAGCGTAGCTGCTAACAACACTTTAGACCTTATTTTCATAATTCTTTACAAAGGTATTCTCTGCCTAATAAAACTAGTTCAATACTTTACTGCAATTATTTGTTTAATTAATCTGCTATATACCATACTTGTACATAAGGGAAACATCTGTTGTACTTGCCACTATATTCTCTGTACTAAGCAGTGATACCTTGAAAACTCACTAAATAAAAGAGCCTATCAAATTAATAATCAAGAACCTTTTCACACTTCTATACTTTGTTTCATGCAAGCTTTTCACTTTGTATCAAATTACTATTGTGCCATCATTATGCTTAAAATTTCAACTAGTTGTTTAGAATCACATAGATATCTATTATATACTTGAACCTCTTAGTTTATTGATTCAATAAATAACTATTGAAAAGTTATATAAGTAACACAATTTCTTTAGAGTATATAAAATAATCTAATATTTTTAATATCAAGAAAGTTACACAATGTACTTTCTTAACAGAGTAAAAGTAAAGCTTAGTTTTGGGAGGTAACCATACATTTAAAACTACTTGATATATTTTATTTCTAGAAATCAAAATTCACAAACTAATAGGTAACCCACAACATACATATCAAATAGATAAATGCAATGAGAAAAAAAAAAAGTGAGCAAACTCTCTTTAACACTGTCCTTACATAAAATCTTCAACTTATCAACTCTTACCCCTTTTATTTCAAAAACAAAGACTACTGTATGAAGGAAAAAAGTACAAAATAATATTTCTATACTTTGTGTCCATTTAGCAACCACCCAACCTCTTAGCAATCAACTTGCTGCTGTCACTATAATATTAGGCAGCTTAATCTAACTTATAATGCAAGGTGCTTGGCTAATCTAAGCGGTATCAAGTTAGCACTTGAGGTAGATGCATAAGGATTCTGAGTTTGATAACAACCTAGACCGCACGCAGCAAGACCTTGACTCAAACACAAGCAAACAAATAAAAACCTCAACAAAGAAAGAAAGTAATGACGTTCACAGGGTCTGTGAAGTCCTAGCCTATAGTTCTAGCTACTTGGAAGGCTAAGGCAAGAGACAAGTTTAAGGCTATCCTAGAAAAATTAAGATTTTGCCTCAAAATAAAAATCTTTAAAAGGCTGGGATGCAGGTAGCTTTGTGGTACAGTATTTGCCTAGCATGTGCAAGTTCCCTGGATTCAATCTGCAATATTGTCAAAAACAAAATAAAAGTAAAGACTTTCAAGACAAATCTGGAGGGTGTTGTCTTCATTAGATTAAATGAGTTATTTCGTAGACTTCTCTGAATGCTTCTGAAGTGATCAAGGCTAGATTTCTAGTAGCCTTAAGATACTTAGACTCAATGTATATATGTGTTTAAGAAATTAGAGCACCCATTCTAATTTGCATGGAAAGCTGATCTATAATGGGAGTAGTAATTCATTAAAAGTGATCAGATTATTTTTTAATAACTGGCAGTTTGTTTCATATGGGCAACATTGGAGCCACACTAAATGTACATGAGGAAAAGGCTATGCAAATAGTTTCCCTTATACAGATCAGAAACTGATGCCATCTTACTTGTTGTTCCAGTTTTTCCCATCCTTACACCCAAGTTGTCGAAGTACACTGCACCTGAATTGAAGATTTAAACAGGGTTAAAAGAAAGCCAGGTGAAAAAATCTTAAAAAATTTAAATCAATGAATTACAAGTACAGCTTACCTATTAATAAAGTCTATTGCTTGTGCTTTCAACTGCTCTGCACTGTGCAAATCTGCAAGGACAAGGGTATCAGCAACATTTTCTACTGAGAGGTTACTACACAAAGCTTCTTCGCACATGACCTTCAGTCGTCCCAGTGCATACTACCCAAAAGAAAAATATGATTAAATATTTACTCCACTTATTAAGTGTTTAAATACATATTTGTAACTTAGAAGACAAAATTCAGCCAAATTTGTTTTGAACTAAGGTTATTTAAAATCATTAAGTCATCACTTAAACTTATGACTAAAATGTGAATGAATGCATTTAGGATAAAGACTAATAATTTGCACTAGAAAATTTCAATTGGCAAAAATACAAATATGGTGAATTTTAAAGGAGGATTTATATTCTAAAGTTGCTTTATTACTCAGGGATCCTGATGAGTAAGTTACCAGATTAAAGTTTATCTTTGTTCTTGTGTTCTCAAAGGAAAGAACTCAGCTCAGAGACAATTTAAACTGAAATTTATTCAGCACAAAAAAGCAAAGCAAGGCCAGGTGTGGTGGCACACACCTTTAATCCTGGCACTCCAGGGGCAGAGGCAGAGGCTGGCAGATCTCTGGGAGATCCAGGTTGACCTGGTCTACACAGTCAACTGGGGTTACAGGGAGACTGTTTCAAAAAACAAACAAATAAAAACTAAAACTAAACAAATCCCAAAGAGCAAACAAAAAAAAAAAAGCAAAGTATACATGCCACAGAGAGATTTGACTGTCCCTAAGCAGAGGAAATGTAAGAGCAGTCCACTGGGTTTTGCATTATGGATTTTTAAGGTTTTTGCAGTCCCTTACCTCTTGTGATCTCATTGTTAACTTCCTCCCCTTGGGTAGGACCTTTACTTCATCACACTTCACTGTGCATACTCTGGGGTCAAGATGTCCCTACATGCAGGGTGTGGTGGCACATGCCTTTAGTCCCAACACTCTGGAGGCAGAGGGAGGCAAATCTCTGTGATCAAGATGAGCCTGGTTTATATTAAGAAGTTCTGGCTAGTTGGGACTACAGGGAGACCCTGCCTAAAAAAAATCTGTATAGTTTTAATTTCTCTGCATATTAGGGTCCTCACTGGTGAGCATATGAGCATACACCATTGTAAAAAGTACCCTAGTACCTCAATTTCTGCTCTTGTAGGAAGAACCCAGCTATAGCTTTAAAGATATTGGACCACAAAAGGTCATCCTAACAACCAGGAGACCACACTCACATCAGTCTAGCTAGCTCCCTATGTACCCAGTCTGGATGCACCTACCTCCTTCCTGCTCATACCTGCCAGCTCTCTACTTTAGTCATTTTTCTTTTCCCCTATTTCACACTTACCATATACCACACACTATATTGTATTCATCAACTATTAAATTTTTAAAAAATGACTTCATTGAAAGCTCAATAAATCATACTCATAACCAATAAATTTTTTTGCAATTATTGGTCTAACATTTTATCAGCTTTATTGAGGTATAATGACATAGAACAAGAAAACAGGTATTTATAAAGTTTTTACAATGATAATTTAATATAGCCATAAACCCATCATCTACCCAAGATAGTAAATAACCCTTTGAAGTCTTTCCTTCGCACACCACCCCAGGTAATACCTGTAATACACTACTAACAGATTAACCTGTATTTTTCTGAAGTTTTCTATAAATACAATCAAACAATATGTGCTCATTTCTGTCTGGCTCTACCTCTCAGTGTGACTATTTTAGGTAGATGCATGCCACTGCTTGTGTATCAATAGTTCAGTCCTTCTTACTGTTCACTAGTGTGCCATTAAATATATATTCATTCACCCACTGATGAACATTTGTTTCCAGTTTTTTTTGTTTACATAAATAATTTATTGAGAATTTCATACATGTATATAAGGTGTTTACCAAATTCATGCCCATTCCCTCCCCTCCAACTCCTCCCATATCTCCCCATCACTTTTTTTCTGATAACTTCATGTATTTCTTCTTTTATTCATTTATTTTTATGGGGCTTTTGTTTCCAGTTCTTACCTACTATAAAGATGTTATAGATATTCACATAAGTTTTAAGTGGGCATTATGTTTGCTATTTTTTCTGGGGAGAGTGGAGGTAAATGCCTAACAGTAGACTCAACAGAGTATATGCTAAGTTTATATTTAACTTTTAAAGAAACTTAAGTTTCCCAAAGTGGCTATAACCATTCACTCTTCTCAGCAACAGAAGTCTCCCACAGCTTTGACAATACTGTCTTTGTAATTTAAGCCATTATGACAGGCATGGAGAGGTATTATCATCATAGTTTGAAGTTTTATTTCCCTAATGATGTTGGGCATCTTTAACGGACTTCATTGGATTTAATTTAGGGAAATAACTTTGTCTACTCAAGTAATTTGTCTACTCTTAGAAACAATACTATTTCTTTCTAATTGGGATTAGCATTCTTTATTAATACTGATTTTCCTTTCTGTGCAATGATCATGAAATATACCTTAAGACTATGTGAAAATTGTTATACAATTTATATTCAAATGTGTATTTTAGAGAAAGACGACAATAAATATGTCTGCAAATAACTGATCTTATTTAAGTTAAATCCTCCACAGGAAAAAAACATCTCTTCCTGATTCAACATACTTTCATATCTTGATTTTTTAAAAATGATTTCATTTCCATACAGCCATCCACAAATAGTATGTATTAACAATGCTGCAAAAGTTACTTGTAGTTTTCATTATATGATAGTTTCTATATACATCAAGACTGAAGACATTTTTCCTTTAAAATCCAGTTACTTACTTTGTCTGCAGCTGCCAACAAGTTTTCAGCCATTTTATCAAGATTTGGTGCTTTCCCTGTATAAACAAATCTCATCATTTCTTTAAAAACCTCAGGGTCTAAATCGTTTATTTCCACTGGACTCTATTATTAGAAAAACAAAACAAAACAAAACACAAAAAGGTTAAGAAATAAAGGTGATTCTGCGTGAATTTGACAGTAATAAAAATACAAATTAATGTACTTTATCATTTAAATATACATGTATGAATATTTTCAAACTCTTAAAATTGAGGTAAGAAAATCCAGCTAACCAGCCCAGGTCCCGCATAGGCAAGTCTAAGAACAAAAAACTCAGTTGTTTAAGTAATAAGAACTATGGTGATCTGGAAAGCAAATATCCTGCCACTGAGACCAAGTTAAGTATTACCACCACGTGATAAGTTTATCAGTTTCTACGAAGCCAAGGAGCCAGCTGAGACTGTACAGGGCAGCCTAAGTTAGTCTGTGAAGTCAGGGAATGTGGCTCATTCTAGATTTCACAGGAAATGTTTTCATGTTTTCCCCCTTCAGTATGTTGGCCATATATATATATATATACATACATATATGTGTGTGTATGACAAATACACTAACTCCATTCTTATTCAATATTGTTGAATATTGAATCCTTGTCAGATTTTAAAAGGGATAAAAGATTTTAAAAGGAAGCTCAGCTCTTCATCTAGCAGCAATCAGATGCCAACATCCCTTTGGATAAGATTGGGTTCTGCTGTTCATTTTCCCAGTTCTATGCTGGGTTACTTTCTGGGAGTCCATTGGGCCACCCTGGCCAACAACTCAAAGGAAGGTAACTCCTGTCTGGAATTGTTTCTTGTGCAGCCTTTAGCTACACACATGGACTATTAAAGAAACATACTGATCATTTTAATCTTTGGTTATACTTTCCTTTTAAGGTGAAAGGGTGTTTAAGACCATATAGTTGGCCCAAATACATGAATTTATTTTCACTCTTAAGGTCATTTGAAGATCTGTTCTTCAGGAGTCACATGGGCTTGGGAGGAGCAAGGGGCTGGAGATAGGCTGACTAGACTCAACAGATGGACTTGCACTGGAGAACAGCTGGGGGTGCTGACAACACAGTGGGCAGTGACAGGGATGACTGAGTATATGGCTCCAGTGGCGGGGGAAGCTATGGGAGGGTGCCATTTGGGATACGGGTATAAAGATGAATAAGACTGTTTGGGATGCTCTGTATGAAATACACATACAAAAAAAAAATCAGTAAAAAAAAGAATATTCTATTGTAAAGGACATTAAAGCTTATACATTTGTAGAAAATTTGTAATTTAGTTCAATCTATGAAGAAAAATTTTTAGAAAAAGAATTTTAATTCTGTAATTTCTCTGAATTTCATGTCAATTATAAAAGTAGGGATACATTTATAACACAATTTATGTAAACAGATAAAATGTTGCAAGTATTTATTGTCAGTCCTGTAAGTGATATTCAGAGAATATGCACACTGTCAATAAAGGACTAAAACATCTAAAAATAAAATAAAATAACACAAAATAAATAAAAGATTTTAAAAGAGATAAAAAAAAAGAGAAAAATAGGAACAGGGAACTTATCCCTACTTGCAGATAGTATGAATTTTTACTTAAGAGATGCTACAGATCCTATCAGAAGAAAACTTATATTCAGTAAACATTTTCAGTAAAGTTACAGGATACAAAAATCAACATATAAAAATCAATAGACTTCATATACATCAATAAAGAACTTACTGAGAAAGATATTAGGAAAAACATCCCTTTCAAAATAGTTCCACCAAAACAGAGTATCTACAAATAAATTTCACCAAGAATATGAAAGAACTAACTATATGATTAAAGTGTTTTAAGACACTGAGAAAAGAAATTAAAGATACTAGATGACAATGGAAAGACCTTCCATGCTCCTAGATTGACAGAATCAATATTGTGGAAATGGCCATATTACCAAAAGTAATCTACAGAGTCAATGCAATCATCATCAAAATTCCAATGTTATGGGGCTGGAGAGATGGTTCAGCAACTGATGCCCTCTTCTGGCCTCTGAGGGCATTGTATGACTTGGGTGCACCTACCTACATGTAGGCAATACACACTCATAAACATAAAAAAAAAAAAAATCCAGAAATTCATATAGAAACACAGAAGACCACACGCAGCCAAAGCAATACCTAGTAGAAAGAACTCTGCTGGAGGTATCACAATACCTGAGTTCAAATTAGATTACAGAGTGGTAAGAACAGAATGGTAGAAGCACAAAAATTGATGTAAATTAATGGACTAGGATAAAGGATCCAGAAATTACCTACACCAATATGGCCACCTTTTTGACAAACGTTATTGAGAACAAAGAGTGAAAAAAAAGACAGCACATTCACCAACCCAGACTTTCTTTTAAAAAAAATGTTTTATTATTTTTATTTTATGTGCATGAGCATATTGTCTGCATGTATGTAAGTGCACTCATGTCATACAATGCCCATGGAGGGCAGAATAGGGCATCAGATCCTCTGGAACTGGAGTTATAGACGGTTGTTAAGATATTATGTGGGCGCTGGGAACTGAAACTGGGTTGTCTGCAACAGCAGCCAGTGCTCTTAACTGCTGAGCCATCTCTCTAGCCCCAATGACTTTCTTTTTTTAAAAGAATTTTGTCTTATGTGTCTCAGAGTTTTGCCTGCATGTATATAAGTGTACACCACATCCAGCAATGCCCACCAGGAGGCCAGAAGAGGGCACCGGATTCCATGGAAATGGAGTTACAGATGGTTGTTAGCCTCCATGTGGGTGCTGAGAACAGAACCCGGGTCCTCTGCAAGTGTAGTAAGTGCTCTTCTTTGTTTTGTTTTTTTTTTTGTCTTTTTGAGACAGGGTCTCCCTCTAGCCCCAACCTGGAACTCACTATGTAGACCAGAGATCCTCCTGCTTCTGCCTTCCGAGTGCTGGGATTAAAGGTGTGTGCCACCATACCCAGCATAGTCAGTGCTCTTAAGCACTGAGTCATCTCTCCAGCCCAGCCAAGGATTTTTCTTAAAAGGACTCCAATAATATAAAATATGGTGTGAAGAATAAAAAATGGCACTACATAAAAATAGTTTCTGCACAGCAAGGCAAACTATTAACAGAGAAAACACATAGCTCATAAAATGGAAGAGAATCTTTGGAAGCTGTACCTCTGACATGCCGAATATACACCAAAATACAAAACAAACAAACAAACAAAAAAAAACACCAAAACTACAAAATTGCCTATCAATAAATGGGTTAACAAGATAAACAGACAGATGTCAAAAGAAAATCACGTGTGACCAATAAATATTTTCTTAAATGTTAGCATCCTCAACTGTCAGGGAAATGAAAATTGAACACAGCTTAATGTCAAGAAAACAAATGATAACAAGTGTTGGTAAGGCAGTAGGGAAAAAGAAACTCTTATTCACTGTTGGTGTAACTAGTGCACCTATTTAATTCCCACTATGAAAATTAGAGTGTCACTGGTTCTCAAAAAAAAAAAAAAGAAGACCAGAACTACCGTATGACTCAGCTATAATGCTCCTTGGTACATACCTAGAGGGCTCTATGCCCTACTATCAAGTTACTTGAACATTCTTGTTTATTGCAGCCGTATTTACAATAGCTAATAAATGAAGTCAGCCTAGCTGTCTCTCAACAGAAAAGTGGATAATGAATATGTGGTATATATTTTATTTATCTGTTAAGAAAAATGAAATTTGTAGGAAAATGGACAGAACTGTAAAGTATATTAAGTGAGATAACTCAGTCTCAGAAAAACAAAAAATATGCATGATCCCTCTCATATATGGATCTTATCTTTTAACATCTGTATGCATGTAAATAAGAGGTTGTAAATGAGTACAGACTATAAAACTAGAAAGGAGGCCATGAGAGGAAAACAAGAGGTGTTGAGAAGTGGGTGACAAAGTCACATGTGACACCAAAGTGTGAAGGCTACTGAGGGGTAGGAATGAGGGGAAGAGAAAAATCGAAAACAAAATTTATTTGAAAAATGTCACAAAAAAACCCAATTCTTTGTAAGCTAATAAAAATAAAAGTAGAAAAAGGAAAGAGATGTGCAAAAAACAAAATAAAGAATAAATGAAACAGAGAGCTGGGTCTTTGAAAATATCAACAAAATTGACCAATCCTAAAATAACCAAAAGAGAGAAGACCTAAATTAATAAAATAGAGGAGACATTAAAGTTACCAATGAAATTCAGAAAATCATAAGGATATAACTTAAAAAACTTACACAGAATATATAATTTCTAAATGACTATAATCTTCTGAAGTTAAATAATATAATAAATAATTCAAATAATAATAGTTTAAACTGATCTATAACAAACAACGAAACTTAAACAGCAATTTTATAAAAGACACAAAAATTCATTCAGATGAATTTACTGCAGAATTTTACCAGACTTTCAAAGAATTAGCACCAGTATTTCTCATATTATTCCATAAAACAGAGAAAGAATGATTTTAAATTCTTTCTACTAAGCCACTATTATCCTGATTTAAAAAAAAAAAAAAAAACTGTAAAAACAGAACAGAAAGTTACAGATCAATGTTTCTGATGAATATGAATGCAAACCAAATTCAAGAACACATTTATCATGATCAAGTTGCCTTCATTGAAGACATGGAGGGAATATGTCAACATTCAATAACTGATACATGCAATTCATCACATAAATGGATGCCAAGGACAGAAACCCCATGATCATTTCAAGAGATATAGAAAAGGCAACATCCCTTATGATAAAAGCCAGGAAAAACAAATAGAAGAAACATATCTCAACACAATAAGGGGAATATACAACAAGCCCAGAGCCAGTATAAGGCTAAATGGAAAAACAAAACCTTAAAGTACTTCCACTAAGATGGAATATGGAATACAAATAAAAAATGTCCATTCTCTCCACAGCTATTTAATGCAATGCCTGAAGTCTTAGCTAAAGCACTCAGAAAAGGAAATAAAGGGGATACAAATAGAAGAGAAAGAAGCCAAAGTATTCCTATTTTCAGACTATATGATCTTACATATAAAAGATACTGAAGACACCACCAAAAGACTAATAAACACTTTCAGCAAAGTGGCAGGATACAAATCAATAACCCAATCAGCAGCCTTCCTGTGTGTATCAGTGACAAACACACTGAAAAAGAAATCAGGTAAATAATCCCATTCACAATACCCTTAGAAAAATAAGTAAAATTAAAAATATCCTGAAATAAAACTAATCAAGAAAGTAAAAGACCGCTACAATAAAAACTTTAAAAGCATTGACTTAAAAAAAAAAACTAAAGAAGATAACAGAAAACGGAAAAAAACTTCCCATGCTCATACACTGCCAGGACTCTGTGCCAATAGTCATCCTGCCAAAAGCAATCTACAGATTGAATACAATCCCAATCAGACTACCAGGACCATTCTTCACAGAACCAGAAAATACTACGTTAAAATTCATATGAGCCAGGCCTGATGGCACACACCTTTAATCCCAGCAGTCTGGAATGCAGACACAGGTAGATCTCTGTGAGATGGAAGCCCGTCTGATCTACATAGCAAGTTCCAGGTCAGTTGGGGCTACAGGGAGAACATGTCTCAAAAGAACAAAACAAACAAACAAAAATAATATGGTAGTACAAAAGACCCAGGATAGTGAAAACAATACTGAATTCAGTATCACAATACCTGATTTCAAGTTCT
Organism: Nannospalax galili; assembly: GCF_000622305.1. NCBI lineage: Eukaryota > Metazoa > Chordata > Mammalia > Rodentia > Spalacidae > Nannospalax > Nannospalax galili. Next base: position 203,158 of record NW_008355784.1, on the reverse strand, counting down.
ACTACAGAGTCATAGTAATAAAAACAGCATGGTACTGGCACAGAAACAGACATATAGATCAATGAAACAGAATGTAGAGGCCTCGATAGAAGTCCACACGATGATAGTCATCTGATATTTGAGAAAGATAGCAAAAACACACATTGGAGAAAACATGGTGGTGTTGATGGGGCTGGAGAGATGGGTCAGCGGTTAAGACCACTGGCTGTTCATGCAGAAGACCCAGGTTTGAATCCTTGCACCCACATGTTGGCTAACAAATGTCTGTAACTCCGGTTCTAAGGGATCCAATGCCCCCTTTTGTCCTCTGCAAGTACTATATGACATGGGTGTACTTACATATAGGCATTAACACTCAAAACACAAAATAAATTTTAAAATGAAAATAAGTGATGTTGGGAAACCTGAATATCTACATACAGAAGATTGAAAATATATCTTCTTTCTCATCCTGCACAAAACAAAACAAAACAAAACAAGAGCAAAAAAGCCAGGCTTCGTGGTGCATGTCTTTAATCCCAGCATTCCAGAGGCAGAGGCAGGTGGATTGAGGCCAGCCTGGTCTTCATAGTGAGTTGCAGGCCAGCTGGAGCTACTGGGAGACACTGTCTCAAAAAGATAAAAAAAAAAAAAACAAAAACCACCCAACCCACTTCCAATGAATCAAGTATGTCAATATAAAACTTGAAACTGCAAAGGTAAGGACTCTTTAAATGGGGCTCTGGTACTTGGGAAATAAGGCATGGAACCAACAACACATGGAAACACACAAAACTAAACATTTCAGTACGACCAAGGAAACTTTAAAAAAAATTTTAAATTAAATAACCATATGGTTAGAAGAAGCATTTCATTACAGCTTTAACATACTCAGTAACACATTCCAGGACAAGGATACATCTCTTTCAAAGGTGGCTGCAAATTTTTAGGTTCACAGTTGAATTAATACAGTCAAACAATATTAAACTCAGTATAAACTCTAAGACATAAAATTGAATGAATTTTTACCCTTTAAAGATCTCCATTTCATTTTAAGATATGCTGTTTCCTACATTTTTAATGCTACTAACACGTTTGTACATGTGTCTTTAACATCTATCTGATTATTACTAGTCACAGTTAGTTACACTTGTACCCTCAGTACCTGAGTATGGGTATAAAGCCATAGGTAGATTTCACTGGTAATGTTTATCACCTCTACTATTTAACATGAATTAAATTAAAAAATAATATAATAACTACATTAGAAGCATTTCATTACAGCTTTAACATATTCAGTAACACACTCCAGAGCAAGAGTACATCACTTTCACAAGTGGCTGTAAGTTTCTAAGTTCAAAGTTGAATTAATAAAATTATACAATATTGAACTCAGTATAAGCCCTGTAACACATAAAATTGAATGAGCTTTTAACCGTTAAAAAAGATCTCCATTTCATTTTGAATATATTTTTGTTGCGGAAAGACTCATCGTTTTTGCTACTAACACTGAGATGTTGGTGCATGCATCTCTAATCTGTATGTATCTGATAATTACTAGTCATAATCAGCTGGACTTGGACCCTTGGAGCCTGTGTCTGTCTATAAAGTCATCGGTTAGATTTCAATGGTAATGTTTATCACCTCTACTAATTAGCATGATGTAAATTTCCATGCTTCCTCCTCAAATAAACTACATTTTTTAAATAGGATTTTGTGTGTGTGTGTGTGTGTGTATCACGGAGAACATCCTGAATCATCTTATTCAACTATACACCCGCATCCCAGATGGCACTTTCCCATAGCCTCCCTTCCCCCACTAGAGCCCTTAAATGCTGATATCCCTGCTACTGTCAGCTGTGTTGCCAGCACCCCCAGCCATTCCCCACTACTTGCCCTTCTGGTGAATCTAGTCAGCCTATCTAGAGGTCTTTGTTTTAGGAAGGTCAGCTGTTCCTCATCTAGCAGCAATCAGTTGTCAATATTCCTTTAGATAACATTGGGGTCTGCTGATCATTTTCCCAGTTCTATGCTGGGTCACTATCTGGGAGTTCCTTTGGCCACCCTGGCCAACAACTCAAAAGAAGGTATCTCCCACCTGGCATTGTAGCTTGTTATGTAGCCTTTAGTTACATATATGGACTCTTAAAAAATTATATTGGCCACTTTAATCTTTGGTTATGCTTTCCTTTTGGGGGTTTAAGGCCATACAGTTGGCCCAGATATACAAATTTATTTTGACTCTTAAGGCCATTTAAGGACCTGTTCCTCAGGGGTTACATGGGCTTGGGAGGAGGCCCTAGCTCCTGTCGTTTACCAGTTCTGCCTATATGAAGATAAGTGAAATATCCTGCTCAACCATGGCTGTCTTTGCTTGGAAGCATGGAAGAAATGATTCCTCTTTGTTGACACTCCTCTTTGTAGACTGGACACTGATTCAAGTCCATCTGGTGGGGTCTCCTCGGCCACCCTGATCAAGAGGACAGGTGACCACCACAATTACAGGACATTTTGAGAGATGCTCATAGTCCCCTAGAATTAGTCGACCTAGGAGGGCAAGGAGCAAAAACTGTCCTTTATGTCCCTCTGAACAAATTATTACAGGCCTCAAAGTATGTCTGTTAAATACCCAAGGTTAGGTCCACCAGTGTGGTACTTTTAATTACTGTGTGTCGTGTAGACAAATCTTGGGCAAAGACCAATTGTTCTCAGATAAATCTTACCTAGACATACATTTCTTGATTAGCTATGAATAATTTGTCAGTAGGTTGTTGGAGTAATATGGTTCCCTCTGGTTTTTAACACTAGCTAGGCATAACATCTCTTGCATTGTCTCACCCCTCCATCATGGTTTCCCCAATTAAGGTGCCCCCATTTTCCCCCTTCTCCCTTAAAAATACCCTTTTCCTATGGTCCTACCTCTCTTGAGCTCCTTCTTTCCCTTTATCTCCTAGGTTCCATGTATATCCTTCCCTCCCCCCTCTCTTAAACTAACCCAATTTTTATCCATATCTCCCTTATTAAGGCCTGTTTCCTACTGTTCTTCTCTTTCAGGTTCTTTCTTTTCCTTTACCTGTTTCCTTTCCATTATCCTGGTTCCTGCAATTGTATCTGGATACATACTCACTTATGAGGGTTTGGTTCTAGGATCCACATAGAAAGGAGAATATATGTGGATTTTTTTTTCTGAGTCTGTGTTACTTCACTTAGTATAACAGTTTCTAGTTGCATCCATTTACCTGTGCATTTCATGATTTCATCTTTCTTTACTGTTGAGTAAAACTCCATTGTATAAATGAACCACATTTTCATTATCCACTCATCAATTGAGGGACACTTAGGTTGCTCCATCTCTTAGCTATTGTGAAAAGAGCAGCAACAAACATGGATGTACACGTCTCTGCAATAGGATGAGTTCTTTGGGTCTATGCCAAGGAGCGGTATAACTGGGTCAAATGGTTGGTTCATTTGTAGTTTATTAAGAGTTCTCCACACTGCTTTCCATAGGGGCTGAACAAGTTTGTAGCCCCACCAGTAGTGGACGAGTGTTCCCCTTTCCCCATGTCCTCTACAACATTTGGTATCATTTGTTCTCTTCATCTTAACCAGTCTGACTGGGGTAAGATGAAATCTTCAAGTGGTTTTAATTTGCATTTCCCTCATTAATAGTGATTTGAACATTTTTTAAGATGCTTCATAGCCATCTTTACTTCTTCTTTTGAGAACCCTGTTCAGCTCCTTAGCCCATCTTTTAACTGGGTTACTTCTATTCTTGATTCTCTGTTTTTTTATTTTGTTATATATTCTGGATATTAAACCTCTGTCAGATGTGTCACTGGTGAAGATTTTCTCCCATTCTGTGGGTTTTCTGTTCGCTTCCCTGGTTGCCTCCTTTGATGTAGAGATTTTTTATTTTAATGAGGTCCCATTTGGTAATTCTTGACTTTGTTTCCTGAGCAACTGATATCCATTTTAGAAAATCCTTTCCTATACCTTTATCTAGTAGTTTTTTCCCCAATGTTTTCTTCTAACAGTTTCAGTTTCAGGCTTTACATTGAGGCCTTTGATCCATTAGGAATTGACTTTTGTGCAAGGTGAAAGATAGAGGTTTAGTTTCATTCTTCTACAGGCAGAGATCCAGTTTTTCCAGCACCATTTGCTGAACATGCTGTCTTTCCTCCAGTTAATGTTCTTGGCCTCATTGTCAACTATCAGGTGGCTGATATAAGATATACTCATATTTGAGTCTTCAGTTTTGTTCCACTGATTACGGGTCTATTTTTGTACCAGTACCATGTTGTTTTTATAACTATAGCTCTGTAATACAGCTTAAAATCTGGTAGAGTAATCCCCATGGCATTGCTCTTAGTGCTCAGAGTTGCTTATGCTATCCAAGGTGTTTTGTGCTTCCATATGAACCTTAGGATGCTTTTTTCCAATTCTCTGAAAAATGTCATGGGGACTTTGGTTGGCATTGCATTGTATCTATAAATGGCTTTTGGTAGGATGGTCATTTTCACAACATTAATTCTTCCAATCTGTGAGCAATAGAGGTCCTTCTATCTTCTGATGTCTTCCTGAAACTCTTTCTTTAAAGATTTAAAATTTTCATCGTAGAGGTCTTTAATGTCTTTGGTCAGGTTTATTCCGAGATATTTTATTTTTTTTGCAGCTATTATGAGTAACCTGCCACTTTACTGAATGTGTTAATAATTTCTAGGAGATTTCTGGTAGAATTTTTGGCATCTCTTAGATATATCATCTGCAAAAGGGATACTTTGATCTCTTCTTTTCCAATTATTACTCCTTTAATTTCCTGCTCTTGTCTTATTGCTCTTGTAAGAGTTTCAAGCACTATGTTAAAGAGAAGTGGAGATAGTGGACGCCTTGTCTGGTTCCTGATTTCAGTGGGAATGCTTCCAGTTTTTCTCCATTTAGAATGATGTTGGCTTCAGGTTTGTCATATATGGCTTTAATGATGTTGAGGTATGTTCCCTCCAGTACAAATCCCTCTAGGACTTTGAACATAAATGCATGTTGAATTTTGTCAAAGAACTTCTCTACATCTCTTGTGATGACCATATGGTTCTTGTCTTTGAACCCATTTATATGATATATGATGTTTATTGTCTTAATGTATATTGAACCACTACTGCATCTCTGGAAGAAAGCTGACTTGATCATGGTGGATGATTTTTTTAATGTGTGTCTGTATGTGGTTTGCAAGTACCTTTTTGAGAATTTTTGCATCTATGTTCTTTAAGGATATGGGACTATAGTTTTCTTTTTTGGTTGTATCTTTACCTGGCTTTCGTATCAGAGTGATATTGACTTCAGAGAAGGAATTT
>NW_008355784.1:164882-197695 GCF_000622305.1 Nannospalax galili | reverse complement strand
TGTATTACTATTTCAATTTCTTTTTGTGTTACGGGTCTGTTTAAGCTGTTACTCTCTTCTTGGTTTAGTTATGATGGTTCCCATGCCTTTAAATATCCATCCATTTCTTTTAAGTCTTCAAATTTAGTAGCATATAAGTTTTAAAGTATTCCCTTATAAAGTATCTTTTTGGTGTCTATTGTGATTTCCCCTTTCATCTCTGATTTTGTTGATTTGGAGGTGCTCTTACTTTCTTTTGGTTAACTGGGCTAGCAGTCTGTCAATCTTGTTTATCTTCTCAAAGAACCAGCTCTTGGATTCATTGATTCTTTGTAGTTTTCTTTGTTTTGATTTCCTTAATTTCTGCCCTCATTTTTGTTATTTCTTCTTGTCTGCTGGGTTTGGGTTTCATTTGTTTTTGCTTTTCAAGTGTGTTGAGTTGCAATGTTAAGTCATTTATTTGTGTTCTTTCCGATTTTTTGATGTAGACACTTAGAGCTGTAAACGTACCTCTAAGGACAGCTTTCAGCATGTCCCTGAGGTTTTGCTGTGTTGTATTGTCCTTTTCATTTAGTTCCAGGAATACCTTTCTTTCTTAATTTCTCTTTTGACCCATTCATCATTTAGGAGTGTGTTGTTTAATCTCTATGTGTTCACGTGGTGATTAGGGCTTCTTCTGGTGTTGACTGTAAGCTTCATTGCATTGTGGTCTCAAAGAATGCATGTTCTATGTATGAATTATTTTTGTATTTCTTGAGACTTGTTTTGTGCCCCAGTATATGGTCGATTTTGGAGAAGGTTCCATGGGGTGCTGAGTAGAAAGTATGTCCTTTGGTGCTTGGGTGGAATACTAGGTAGATGTCTGTTAAGACCATTTTATATATGGTATTGTTTAATTCTGAAGCAAGAGCGGATTGGAACACGTTGCTATGATGACGTTACTAGCCATCTCCCTTGAGAGATGAACTGGACAGTCAAAGACGGGTACGTGAGAATCTCCCCTTGTAGCAACCTAAGACAGGAGGGTAGCCTATTGCTGCTGCCTTATCCCATGATGGGTAAGCACTTGGGGAAAGATACTCCAACCTAAGACAGGCGCAGTTCCCTAAAGGTATAACAATTTTTGATCCCTAAGCTCTATAAAATAAAAAAGGGGGACCTGTTGGGAGCCTGGGAGCCTGAGGTTCAACTGAGTCTCAGATTCCTCTCTAAACTGTTGACAGGCCTGAGCTGGCAGCTTTCCATTGTGCCCACAGCCTTGGCCTGGAAATTCTGGCAGGCAGCCAGGGCCCACGGCCTTGGCTGGCAGCCGGGGCTTACAACCTTTGCCCATAACCTTGGCTTGAAGCCGGGGCCAGATAGCCTTGCTAGATAGCCTTGGCCCACGGCCTTGCTCTCCTTTCCAGCATACGGTTCTATTCTTCTATAATCAGAGATTCCTCCCTTAATGTGCGTCGGAGCCCTCATGCTCTGACTGATATATGGTTTGCAGTCTGTGTTCGTTTTCATTCCCTATAAAAACTCTTGCTTGTGCTTCAATAAACGAGACTTGATCAGAATCCTGTCTTGTCTCCATTTCTCTTGTCCTTGCCCCATTTTCATCCCCACCCCCCAATCCAGGTACCCCATTGCAGACCCCGCGGGCCGGGGCAGGGTGGCGCCCAGCATGGGCCTGGATACTGGGGACAACGTGAGGGACACGACGGAGTAAAGAAAGGGTGCGCACCCGATCAAACAATAGTTCGGAGACTTCGTGGTAGCCTGCTGTGACTGAGCCGACAGGTAAGTTGGTCGTGCAATTTAAATCATGGGGCAAGCATTGAGTCAGCATCAGAAATATGTGATACAGTTAAGAGAAGCATTACAGGCAAGAGGAGTAAAGGTTACAACTGAAGATTTATTTCATGTTTGGGTTAATTAAAGCTTTCCATACTTTCAATGTCAATTGTAACACTGCTATGATTTGAGACATTGCATTGAGGAGTTGTGTAATGCAACTTAAGCGAGTGGTTCAATCTACTAAAAATGGCACATCTGGAAGTCAGTTTCCATGGTTCAGTTAGTTTTGGTTTTAATACTATTAATGATGTGACATGTTGCAAACCATGAAATCTTACACCATTGGGTCTTGACTGAGCCATTTTACTTCTAAAAAGTCAATGATGTCACCATAATCAACATCAGCACTTTGAAGGAATTCCTAGGATTGGTAATGATGTAATCCCTACCTTTATGAAATTCGGTCTTGATGACAATTTGCATAACGCTATCCATTTTAATGCTTTTGTGCATAGATTTTCTTGATATACTATGCAAGATGCTTAATTAAATGTGAGTTTTAGGTGGCAGTTGCATCATCTTGTCCCTCTCATTCACCAGGGCACTGTCAGTAACTATACTACATATATAGTAACTATACTGTATGTTGACAGCAAAGACTATCATTTTCAGATATTCCTTACTGCTTTGTATAAACATTTGATTTAGTTGTGTCTTTTAATGAGATCAAAGAATCGACTTCTTCAGTGACGTCACATTGTCTTTAATGCCTCTAATAAAAATGGCAAGCTGAGCTGTATTTGTGTTGGGAGCCTGGGAGCCTGAGATTCAACTGAGTCTCAGCTACCTCTCAAAACTGCTGACAGGCCCGAGTTAGCAGCTTTCCATTCTGCCCGCAGCCTTGGCCTGGAAACTCTGGCAGGAAGCCGGAGCCCAAAACCTTAGCTTGAAGCCAGGGCCAAATAGCCTTGCTAGATAGCCTTGGCCCACGGCCTTGCTCTCTTTTCCAGCATACGGTTCTATTCTTCTATAATCAGAGATTCCTCCCTTAATGTGCATCGGAGCCCTCATGCTCTGACTGATGTATGGTTTGCAGTCTGTGTGCCTTTGTTCTCATTCTCTATCCTGTCTTGTCTCCATTTCTCTTGTCCTTGCCCCATTTTCATCGCCACCCCCCAATCCAGGTACCCCGTTGCAGACCCTGCGGGCCGGGGCAGTCCTTGAAAATGAGATGAATTTCTTGCAGACAACAGAAAGATGGGTTTTGTTTCTTAATCCATTCATATAGTCTGTGTCTTTTGACTGGGGAGTTCAGTCCATTAATATTGAAAGTTATTAATGAAAGATGAGTATTGAATCCTGTTATTTTTATTTCTGTTTACATTCTTGATATACCTGTACTTTTCCACACTTATACCTTCGTTGAATTTCTTTCCACAACCCCTTGGGTATAGTCCTTCCTTTCTTCAGCTCTTTGTGTTGGTTCCAGAGCTCTCTGAAGGGCTGGTTTTGTGGACATGAATTCCTTCAGCCTATTTATGTCATGGAAGATTTTTCTTTCCCCTCCGACTACAATAGACATTTTGGCTGGGTATAGTAATCTGGGTTGGCATCTGTGGTCATTTAAAAGTGGAAATACTTTGGTCCAGGATCTTCTGGTTTTCATAGTTTGCACTGAAAAGTCAGCTGTAATCCTAATGAGTTTTCATTTATATGTGACTTGTTGTTTCTCTTTTGCAGCTGTCAGTACTGTCTCTTTGTTTTGTACATTTAGTGTTTTTACTATGATGTGCCGTGGAGAGTTTCTTTTCTGGTCCTGTTTGGTGTTCTATATGCTTTTTATATTTGTATGGGCATGTCTTTATTTAATTTTGGGAAATTTTCTTCCACGATTCTGTTGAAGATCTGGTCCACGCCATTATCTTGGGATTCTTCTCCTTCCTGTATGTCTATGGTTCATAAGTTTGGTCTTTTTATCGTGTCACATAGTTCCTGCACATTCCATTCTTTTGATTTCTTAAATTTTTCATAATCTTTGCTTGATTGGTCTAGTTCATCCACTTTATTTTCCAGTCTTGATATTGTTTTCCATTTCATTCATCCTATTGGTGAGGCATTCTCCTGTCGTTTCTAAGTGTTACTGAGTGTTTCACTTCCTTCTTCATTTCAGCATGAGTAGTTGTCAATATTTCTAGCTCTTTTCTGAATTCATTTAGAAGTTTATCCCTATCTTCCTTCAGTTCTTTGATTTCTTTATTTATGTGTTATTTAAATTCACTGAATTCATTTATCATAATTGTTCTTTTGAGTTCCATGTCCTGCATTATCTCTAGGGGCTTCTCATTATACTTCTCTAGAGGCCTACTGATATTTGGTGGGGATATGTTATTTTGATTTTTCATGTTATTTTTTCTGTGTGATTTTTGACATGTGAATTTCTTTTGTAGCTTCTGATTCTTGTGTGAGACTCAAGCCTTCAAATTTAGGTCTGCTTCTTTTTGTAAACTTTATGTGCCTTTGTGGTTTACTTTTTGGACATGAAAAGCTGGTTGGTCTCATACAGCTGGTGGCCGTGCCACCCAGAGATGCAAAGGGAGATGGGGGCTGGAAGAGTCCCCAAGGGCTCCTGGGGCCTGCAGGGAGGAACTGGGTTGGTCTGGATGCAAAGGATAAGGAAACAGTGACAGTTCCCCCGGTGTCTGGGTTGCCAAGACAAGGAATGGGACAGGTCTGAGGCTAGGAGGAAAGATGGGCGGGGGAGTCAAGGCTTGGAGGACATGATCAACTTACCCTGGAGAGAGGCCTGCTGGTGGTGCAGACCCAGGGAAGCAGTGGGAGGTGAGGCCCAAGGAAACTTTTAACTGAGTGAAGACACAGCCTATAGAATGTGAGAAAAAAACTTTGCCAGCTATATATCTGATAGATTAACATTTAGAATATACATAGAACCCAAAAAAATAAACAGCAAGAAAACCCAATTAAAAAAATAACCTATACTCTATTAAATTTGAAAACCTAAAATAGATGGATATCACAAAAAATGGGAACCACCAAGAAGAGCTCAAAAGTTTAAACCAACCCATAACATACAAGGAACTTGAAACAGTAATATAAAACTCGCAACTAAAAAAAGCCCAGGCCCAGACAGATTTATAGATTCTACCAGACATTTAAAGAAGATCTACAACCAGTATTACTTAAATTATTCAAAAAGACAGAAGCAGAGAGAGAACTCCCAAATTCCTTCTATGAAGTGAGCATCACTCTAATACCAAAACCTGGTAAAGACACAACCAAAAAAGAAAAGATATAGACTCATATCCTTAATGAACGTAGATGCAAATATTTTCAACAAAATACTTGCAAACAGCATACAGAACACATCAAAAAAATCATCTACCATGATCAAGCAGGCTTTATTCCAGGGATGTGGTGATGGTTCAATATATGCAGATCAATAAATGACATCAATCATTTGACTCAAAGACAAAAGTTATATGGTCATTTCAATAGATGCAGAAAAAGCCTTTGACAAAATTCAGCATGCAATCATGATAAAAGTCCTAAAAGGAATTGGACTAGAGGGAACATACGTCAACATAATTAAAGCTATATACAACAAACCCACAGCCAATGTCATTCTAAATGGAAAAAAACCTGTAAGGATTCCCATTAAAATCAGGAAGCAGAAGACAATGTCCACCATCTCCATGCCTTTTCAATATACTGCTTGAAGTTTTTGCTAGAGCAATAAGACAAGAGAAGGAAATTAAAGGAGTATAAATTGGAAAGGAAGAGTCAAATTATCCCTTTTTGTAGATGATATGATACTAAACCTAAGAGATCCCAAAAATTCCACCAGAAAACTCCTAGAACTTATTGACACTTTCACTAAAGTGGCAGGTTACAATATTAACCAATAAAAATCAGTAGCCTTTTTATATACTAATAACAAGCAATCACAGAAAGAGTACATGGAAAAACTCCTTTTCACAATAGCCTCAAAAAAATAAAATAAAAAAAAACAACAACAACTCGGACTAAATCTAACCAAAAACATCAAAGATGTCTACAAGGAAAATTTTATATCTTTAAAGAAAGATATTGAGGAAGACACCAGAAGATGAAAGGGCCTACCATGCTCATGGTTTGGAAGAATTAATATTGTGAAAATGACCATCCTACCAAAAGCAGTATGTAGATTCAATGTAATCCCAATAAAAAAATCTCCTTTACAGAATTAGAAAAACCATCCTTAAATTTATATGGAAGCACAAAAGACCTTAGATAGCCAAAGCAACCCTAAGCACAAAGAGCAACGCCAGGGGGATTTCTATGCCAGATCTCAAAGTATACTACAGAGCTATAGTCATAAAAACAGCACGGTACTGGCACAAAAATAGAAACACAGATCAATGGAACAAAATTGAAGACCCAAACATGAATACAAGCAATTTCAGTCACCCAATACTTGACTACTTGACAAAGATGCCAAGAACATACAATGGAGGAAGGACAGCATCTTCAACAAATGGTGCTAGCAAAACTGGATCTCCACCCATAGAAGAATTAAAGTAGATCCTCATTTTTCATCTTGCATAAGGTCAACTACAAATGGACCAAAGCCTTCGATGTGAAATTTGAAACTCTGAAACTGTTAGAAGAAAACACTAGCAGTAACCTACAAGATATAGGTACAGGAGAGGACTTTCTAAACAGGACACCAGTTGCTCAGGAAATTAAGGTCAACAATCAACAAGTGGGACCTCATTAAACTAAAGACCTTCTGTAGAGCAAAAGAAACAATCAAGAAAGTGAGAAGAAAATCCAGAGTGTGAAAAATTCTTTACCAGTGATACATCTGACAGAGGTTTAACATCCAGAATATATTAAGGAACTCAAAAAACAAAGAATCAAGAAATCAAATGACCCATTTAAAAAATGGGCTAAAGATCTAAACAGAGAATTCTCAAAAGAAGAAATAAAGATGGCTAAGAAACATTTTTAAAAGTGTTCAACATCATTAGTAATTAGGGAAATGCAAATTAAAATCACCTTAAGGTTTCACCTTATCCCAGTCAGACTGGCTAAGAGCAAGAGAACAAATGATACCAAATGTCGGAGAGAATGTGGAGAAAGGGGAATGCTCATTCGCTGCTGGTGGGCATGCAAACTCGGGCAACCCCTACGGAAAGCAGTGTGGAGAACTCTTAAAAAACTACAAATGAATGACCATTTGACCCAGTTATACCACTTCTTGGTATATACTCAAAGAACTTATCCCATTGCAGAGATGCTTGTACAACCATGTTTGTTGCTGCTCTTTTCACAATAGCTAAAAGATGGAAGCAACCTAAACGTCCCTCAACTCACAAGTGATTAACGAAAATGTGGTACATTTACACAATGGAGTTCTACTCAGCAGTAAAGAAAGATGAAATCATGAAATTTGCAGGTAAATGGATGGATCTAGAAACTGGTATACTAAGTGAAGTAACACAGACAAAGAAAAACAAAAGATGTGGATTCTACCACCAAACCCTTATGAGTATATATCCTGATGTAACTTCAGGAACCAGAAAAATGGAAGGGAACCAGGGAGGTAAAGGGAAAGAAAGAACCCGAGAGAGAATAGTAGGACACAAGTGTTCCTAAAGGAGAAATGAGTAAAAGGGGGGTAGTTAAAGGGGAGAGGGAGGAGGGCTGTACAAGGAACTAGGGGAATAAAGTGGAAGAAGGAGCTCAAGAGATGTGGGACCATAGCAGACAAAAATTATCAAAGGAGAAGTGGAGAATGGGAACACTAAACTGGCAGGGAAAGGAGGAAGAGTAAGACAGGGAGATAAAGAGGAGACAGAAATAGTGCCTACCTAGTATAAAAAAGCAGAGGATCTGGTATTAGTTCAAAAACCTACTGAAAAGTTACACATACTGTATCTCTACATGAGTCCGTGAGTATAGCTGAAGGCTACATAACAAGAAGCAGTGCCAGACAAAAGAAACATTTCAGTTGTTGGCCAGGGTAGTCCAAGAGACTCCGAAAACTACACAGGCTGTTGGCACAGTCTTTGATTACCTCTCAGAACTTGACGGCAAGACCATATTGCTGAAGACAGGACATACTCTGGACACAGGATTTGGAGCAATGGAGCTGGAACCAACCTGGAAGCCACCTCCCCTGAAGGCTAGCTCTTATAGGTCTGGAGAGCACCAGGCAAACTGCTAAGGGAAAACAAAAACTGATGGTTCAACCCCAGCTTAAAGGCCTAAGAATCACAACAATGACCAGCACAGCAAACAACATTGATGCAGTAGTGGCACTTTTATCTTGGGGGTAATCAACAGCTACCTAATTGGATTTAAAGCCTCCTCCTCAATGGGAGGAAACTCATGTGTGGTACTATAAACCTAGCCCAATACACATAGCTGGAGGTCATAGATCTTACAGAAAACTCCACGGCTCTCATATCTCTAGACAAACATAATGTGGATCCTTAAATCTATAGACAAGCATTCCAGTCACCAACATCAAAGAAGCTTCTTTTTCAATAGACAGAGATAGTTATAGAGTTTTACAACTGGTCCACACACCAAGATTTTCTGTGAACTGCCCAAGCCTAAATGGCACATCTAGGATAAAACCTCTACACCTAAGGCTCACAGAACATAGAACAAGGGATGAAGAGAACACTAATGCATCTTTCAATTCTCATCAGTGAAGCTCCCTCATGCAACAGAGGGCCAGTAATGCAAAAGGCCCCAAACGGCCAAACCACAGAGAATAAGAGTCTGCAGAGTGTGGGTCCTTGGACAGGACTCCTATATTAAAATCTACCCATGGCTCAATTATCATTGCAGAAGAGGGGACAGGAAGATTGTAAGAGGCAAGGAGGAGATGCGTGACCATATGAAACTAGTCCTACAGGTTCCAGGGATTCTACTCATATGAACCTACAGCCAACGGAGTCAGTATACACAAGACCCATGCAAATTTAAGCAGACAAAAACCAACATAGAACTGTGGAAATGGACAGCAGGCCCCAATCTTAGTATAAGAATTATTGACAGCTATTATTGCTGGGTGAGGAAAAGCTGATCTTCTTAAAAGGAGAGACTCTAAATAGACTGACTAGATCCTAGTGGAAGAACATGCACTAAGGGATATCCAGGGACACTAATTTTACATGATAGGCCTTAACAAAAATGATAGACAGTATGAACTCCAGTGGGGGCCTATGGGAAGGTGCCAAAAGGGAAGGGGGTATAAAGATGATTTTCTGTATGAAATATACAAAAATTCAATAAAAAAATTTATTAAAAAAATGGAGTATGGAACAGAGTTCTCAAAAGAATAAATTCAAATGACTAATAAATATTTTAAACACCATTCAATATTCTTTACCACTGGAGAAATGCAAGTTAAAAGTCCTATATAATTCTATCTCATCCAAGTCAGAATGCTATTATGAAGAAAATAAATGATAAAAAATGGTAATGAAGTCATGGGAAAAGTAGATCACCTACTCACTGTTGGTGGGAGAGCAAACTGTTACAGCTATTAATGCAAATGAGTGTGGAGGGTTCTCAAAAAGGTAAAATCTGGTCTGCCACATGACCATGGCATATATCCAAGGGAATAAATCACTGACCACAGAAGGCACTTGTTCATCTAGGTCCACTCTCCTTTATTCAAAATAGTCAGGAAATGGAAGTAGTCTAGATGTCCCTCAACTGACAAATGAACAAAGAAAATGCAGTACATATACACAGAGGAATTTTCTTCAGATGAAAAAAAAAAAAATTATAACATTTTCAGGTAAATAGATGGATCTGGAAAGTAAACTAAGTGTGGTAACCCAAGCTTTAGATATGCCCATGTTTTCTCACATATCAGGAGCCTGCTTTGAATTCTTAGACTAGTATGTCTAACTTGGAGAGTCTGTAAATGGAAAGAACTTAAAAACGATCCACTAAAAGAAAAGGAATAAAAAAGAGGCCTTAAACGGGGGAAGAATAGTAGCAAATGAGTTATGAAAGTAGAGGGGGCAATAGCAGGGATGGAAAGGTGTGAGGCTGTATGTGGGAAGGAGAGAAGAAAAGGTGGGGAGAAGGCTAACCACAGTTAGGAAACATGAAAACATTGTAAATCTATTTAAAGATGTAACTTAAAAAATATTGGAACACAGATACCCGGTATGGGTGGATAATTATGGATACATCCCAAAGCCATAAGCAAAAACCCCAGTATGGGATATCTATGTGTTCTGGGTCTGGGAAGGCCCAGAGATCCCTCAAAACAATATAGGCTATTGCCATTTGTTCTTTGTTGCCTGTCAAACTAGATGGTGAGACTCTATTTCTGAACACTCTACATACTTTGGTTGCATAATACAAGAAGCCAAAGTGGAACTAAGCTTGAAGGTCCCTACCTGTTAGCTGTTTCTTGTTTTTTTTTTTTTTTTTTTTTTTAAATAGTTCCAGAATGCACAACACTGGCCTTCAGGGAAGATAAAATTATCAAAGGATTTTACCCAACTATGGACCCAAGAAACTAGAGCAATCATCTGTAGGCAAGGTATGTTCACAGGTGCAATAGTGGCATGATTATAACAATAGTAACCAACTATTTTCTGGTTGGATTTGAGGAGGCCCACTGCACAAGAGGGAATCTACTTCTGATATTGTACAACTAGTGAAGATCTTGTGGCTGAGCGAGGTTATAGGGACTAGGAAGTAACTTACTATTGTTTCACAAGATGCACAGATTGTCACACTGCTTTCTATACTTTGTGTTTATACCCACAGAATGGTGCTGAAGAAAAACATTTTGCAGTGGCAGGGAGTAAATGCAGAGACTCCTAACTGGTTAAAGTATTGAGAGGAATCAGGGACTATTGTGTGCTCAGTCCTAAAAGGAACAGCTATATCACCTCCTTCAAGGCTCAAGGAATATCATGGATGAGGGAGGCAGAAAGAACATCAAGAGGCAGAGTAGGGGGTAGTGCTGTGAAACAGTGTCTTCTCTACATGACACAGCAGTTACTGTCATGAATTCACTGGAGCTGTGGTCTGCTACCTAAGACCTGCACCAGACTGGAACCTTGAACATTCACATGCATGGGAAAGGGGCTCATGAGCCCACCCCACACTGAGGGATCATGGTCATTTGATGATTGCTGGAGGAGGGATTTCATTTTCTTCACTGGTGGTAGCCAAGGATGTTGCCTATGCCCCAGTAAATAATGCTCCACCCATGCTCATGGAAGGAACCATAACTAAACTCATGTGACAGGCACACCACATACACATGCATTTCATGTGTGCGTGCACGTGCACGTGCACACACATACACACACACACACACACACACACACACACAACATCAAAATAGGAGGGGCAGTTATTGGGAAGAAAGGTTTCAATGGGAGAGGGAAGGAAGAGAAAAGAGAGTAAAGGGGAGTGAAAATGGCCACAAATCTTTATATCATGTATTAACTGTCCAAGAATAAGAGAAAAGAAAGTAGACATTTTATTATCCATCCACCTATTTGAAGACTAGTACTGTATCAAATGAACAAAGTCTGGAATTGTCCGATCGGAGTTTTAAGGTACATAGGTTACATAGCATTAGAGAACCAATTTCTGAGTACATCAAATGACAGGTAGAAAAGAAATGTCTAGAGAAACTAAATATGTAATATCCTGATTACAGTTAACATATAAAAAGGACACAATCATTAGTCTATGTCCTTTTGGTTAAATACGTCTTTTTTGATGATGAAAATAATTCAGGCATGATTCCTTGCTGCTAGAAAACAAATTTCAAAATGAAAAAGTCTACAAAAGGGAAATGCATTTCTTAAACACAGACTTCCAAGTTACAAATTAGGATAGAATGCCCCCAAACTCACTCTCTCTCTCTCTCTCTCTCTCTCTCTCTCTCTCTCTCTCGGCATAAAAAAGCTTTATGCATGCAAGCAAGTATTTTTAATATATGCATTCTACAATCTTACAAGAATACAAATTAAATATTTAAACTTTAGCCCACATTTACCTTTGTGCTTTCTTCCATTTCATGTTCAAACATTTCATTAAAAACTGAGGACCGAGCTGGAATAAGAATAAGCCTTGTTACTTAATGTACAAATTTACTTAAAAACATAGTGTATTACCCAAAAGTAGAACGTACCTGCAAGCACAGATTTATGAGCTTTGAATTCTTGTCCTCTCACAAAAAAGCAGCAATCTGCAAATCTTGTGTTTTCCCAGAGATTACCTAAATCTTCTGCTAATCGGCATTCAGGCACCTTCAAGGTATCTATATTAGTAAACCCTGATATATTAATTGAGTCTTGGACCACACTCACCTAATAAAGAAGAGATAGCAAGAAAAGAATCTGTTACACAGTACTATGCATAATTAGTTACTGTATCTATACCTAATTTTTTAATCTTTAAATCTTTTGGATATTATTTTTCAATTTTTTAAATTTTTTCATTTATTACTGATCCTAATGCCAAGAAATATAATTTAAAAATATAAATGAGAGAAATAGCATAAGAAAACTCAGAAATAACCTAGCTCTTTTCTAGTAGTACTATTTTATGTAACGAATTACCAAGTGATTGGAAAGCTCAATAATTAAAATCACAAAATTATTTCTTAACAGTAACCCCATAATATAATGTCAAACTCAAGGAGTTAGCATTTTTGTGAGGTCGAATAAAATTTTTTTTCACTTATACTTCAGGCCTACACATTTCATTTTTATTATACATATAACATTTATAGTATTAAAAGATATAACACCATATAGCATGGGAAAACTGGGAACTCAAAAGTATTGTTCCTACAATTTTCAACTCTAGTAGAATCGATTTAAATATCTTATAAAATTGACTGAAAACTTTAAGCGTAAGAATTCCCACAAAAGCAACTATAATTATTAAAGTTCACAGTAATATCCATGGAAGGATAATGTAGGAAAAAAGTCTGAGCCAGCCCTAGCTGAGGAACTATTGGCAATTGATAGCTGCAGTGAGAGTCAGTTTTCTTTAAGAGTGTCACACCAAGTAGTCTGACTAGGCTCCAGGGAATGGACTTACATCCAAGAGCATTTGGAGAACACAAATTATACATGGTAGGCCTTAAAAAAATAGGCATGAAGTCAAGGTGGGTGAGAAGCAGTAAGGTGGGGCGACTGTGGGAAGGATCAGGATATGATCAAAATGCATTGTATTAAATTCTAAAAGAATCAAAAACATTTTTATAAAAAAGTTCACAGCAATATTTTATGGAAAATCAAAAGTGAAATTAATAAAAATGCAATTTGCTTCAATTTACAGACATTTATCTATGAAATGATCTGTAAAAATTGGGATGATTATGACACTGCATTATGTACACCCCCATGTAACATGGGTCAAATGACCTCCCACTAAAGACCACTACAGAATAAAATTCCGAAACATAACTTTCATATCATTTTTAAGAAATGGTACTCAACTATATTATAGTTCAAAGCAAATGAACAATTTTTTTAAGTTAAATTAACTGTGCCATAATGGTTATATATTATTGTTTTAAAATGTGAAATTTTGGGAGTATTTGGTGTAAAGTAATAACTGAATTTTTTAAATTTTTATTTGTTTTTATTTTATTCATATGAGTGTTTTGCCTGCATGTGTGTATGTGCACCTATGTCCTACAAT
Source organism: Nannospalax galili (assembly GCF_000622305.1). Lineage (NCBI taxonomy): Eukaryota > Metazoa > Chordata > Mammalia > Rodentia > Spalacidae > Nannospalax > Nannospalax galili. Next base: position 184,225 of record NW_008355784.1, on the reverse strand, counting down.
ACCCACAGAGGCCAGAAGTGGGCATCAGATCCTCTGGGACTAGAGTTATAAATGGTTATGAGCTGCCATGTGGGTGCTAGGAACTGAACTCAGGTCCTTTGCAAGAGCAGCCAGTGCTCTTAATTGCTAGTGCCATCTCTCCAGCCCCTGAATTAATTTCTGAAAAGTATAATTTAAAGATATATACTGAGCTTAGGAGATGATTGTGTAAGTATGAGGACCTGAGTTTGATCTCCAGCATCCATATAAAAAAAAAAGAAAACAAAAAATATAACAACAAAACAAAGCAAAAAAACAACTATGGCAGCAAACTTCTATGATCCAAGCACTGAGAAGGCAGAAAGAGGGGGACCCCTGCTGACTAGTCAGCCAAATGGGAGGACGGGGCACTCCAGGTTCAGAGAGAGACCCTTTCACCAAAATGAAAAACACAATACACATAAGACAATAAAGTATGTGGAAAATGAAAATTTGTACTAGATTTATTGAACTAGACTACTAACATGCAAACACACGATCCAGTGTAAAATGTTTGAAAGTCTGATTCACTTATGTACAAACATGTATTTCATGTGTAACTAGTAGATACTTCTGAAGAAAAGTTAGAAAACCTTTAGATTTGCATTAGCTCTGCCCATTCCCCAGCTAACACTAGCCCTTTGAAGCTCTGTGTGGTATATGAATCACTTAATCACATCACCCTGTTTTACAGATTTCAAAGTGGTAGAGAGATAAGGTAGGTAAACAAAGTATGTAAATCATATTGACAGTTTGTATTAGGAAAAGCAATTCTTGAATTTCCATATTCCTAAAGCTCTTCATACTATAATTTCAATGTTTAAAGTTAGTACTGTTACCTTATAATAATTATGATTAAGTACTTACTGCAACAATTTCATGAGATGCTTACCTAAATATGTGAGCCAAGACATTATGTACACAAATAAATCCACTAAGAAAGATTCTCCTATCCTGTCTTTAAACACTGAGATTATCTCTAAAATTCTGATAAACTTCAAAAGAAAAATAAGCCTTCACTAATCTTTACCTAATTGCCCTGTTCCACTATTATAAGCCAATGGCATAAAAACTGAAAGTATTGGCATACTCAGGGTTTAGTTAGGAATAGTATTTTTTAGCATATATTTCATTGCTCCTATTAAGCATGACTTTTGAAATTTTTAGGTAGAAGAATGGGATCTGTTCAATTCTCTACATACATTGTACAGTGGAGTTATAATAGGTGACATTTAATTTAGGAAAGGATTTCTTAAATTCTACGTGTTATCTTAATCTAACTGTGTGTATGGGAGTATAGGTGCACAAATGCAATGGCACACAGGTGGAGATCAGAAGAGAACTTTCAGGACTCAGTTTTCTCCTTCCATATTGTTTCTGAGGCAAGGTCTTTCTTGTAGTTTCTGTACTGCATATCCCAGGAAGCTGGCCCACAACCCACTTCTGTCTGATTCTACTAGCTCCACTTCTCATCTTGTCATAGGAGTGCTGGGATTACAGATATGTGCCATCACATAAAAACCTTATGTAGGTTCCAGGAACTGAACTCAGGTCATCAATCAGGCTTGCACATGGCAAGTGCTTCTATCCACTGAGTTAACTCCCTTGCCCCTAAGACAATACATTCACTTTCAAAAACTTGGCAGAATTCAGGTGATAAATAAAAGGATTAGAAACTATAGGCATCATTAGTCACAGATATTGGTGATGTATACTTTTGTTATGGATAAGCACTCATAATTCAGAAGGATATGCATTCCTAACATCTAGTATTATCACAGCAACCATACATTTGAACTGAGATATAGAAGTAACATTTCACATTGAGACTATTCTAGTGATCGTTAACAGAGAAGAAATTAATGATCTAATGAAAATTGAAAACCATTGATTTCTGATGATTGTTTTCATATCTGTAATTTGAAAATGACAAAAATTTAGTTTCTCTATTACATATTCAAAACAGATAGTGATCAACTTTACTTATGGAACCTAGAGAAAAATTCAGGAAGAAGGCTGAGATTCTTTGCTGATTTAACTCATTTAATAGTTCTTTTACTTAAAAGTGCTTTGGGCTTAACCCTAAGAATATTAATTTAGAATAAAGATGAACATTTGAGGGACCTAACCAACTAAGTAACCTAAAAATCTGGGTCTCCTCTATTGTGGAAATAAGGTAACTACTAGCTCATTTTTTTTTTTTTCTAAAACACTGAGCCTCCCACCAAACAGTATTTAAAAGCTAGGCATTTCTAAATCTGCATAGTTCTACAATGTTGCCACTCAATCACTTACTTAACCCCTACTCATGCTCCAAAGACAGAAACCTGAGTCCAACTTTACATTGTCTCCTAGAAGTAGATGATAAAGAGTTGTTGGCTTTCAAGATGCTATTTAAAAACCTCTGGTGACAGAAACAGAGCAGTTAACTTTTCATTTTCCACAGAAAAGACTTTTCAGAAAATAAAGCCCAACATCCATTCACTACCACAATTATTGTAAACAGGAAAAGCAATATCACATCTTATCTAAAGAAAAATAGGAGAGAAAAAAAAAAAGATGTATCTTTAGGGAAAGTGAATGTAGTTTTATGAAAAGTTCCCTGTATGTTTTGCCTATGCATATACATGTTTTCTGTTTATTAAGGAATGTCATGGATCTATAGACTATCAGGAGTATTTAAAATCTGCTGGGTTTCAAAAGACTAAGCTGTGTTCTATTTCTCCTACTTATTTTCAATCCCTGTTTCTTGCATCATTTTGGAGCAAGGAGGCAGAGCTGTTTATACTGCTAAATATCTTCATCTAACTCTTGCCACTTGAGCCACTACATAGACTGCAAGACTCAGTTACGTCTTGCACAGAAAGGGTAGCACCCATCTGCCTTACCTGTCTACAGCACCACTTGCAGTGGAGGGGGAGGAGGCAGTTCTTTTTTTTGGGGGGGGGGAAGCAGTGCAATGCTTCCTCCTCTTCTGCAAGCAGTGCTGAAGATGCTGTAGAAGGAAGGGCATCCATGAGAGGAATGCAAAGAATGATGGAGGGCACAAAGACTATTATTTAAAAGGACTTTCTGTCCACCTATGCTAAAGATGGTGCCCAAGATATAAATGTCTAGGTTAGCAAAAGGAATCATGTATAAAGATCTAAAAATGGATCAGATCATTACAAACTTGAAAACATTTGTTACGGTGAGATCTATGGGTCACTAGCATGTATAATTTAGTATATAGATACCAAGAAAATTTCAAAAATTCATACATCAAAACCCTAAAATTAATTTCAGCCTTAATTCTGAATTATTGATTGTCTAGGTTCCAGTACAAACACTCAGGAAAATGTCTACTAATAAACTCTACTTCAGTTCTATAGTATGGATTATTTTTAAAAAATATTAATTCATAAAGACTAACCAATTTTCTTTTTGATTTTCATATAGATTAATTAAATAACCTTCAAGGACCATAAAATTCTAAGATGACATTTTAAAAAAACTAACACATACAACTTTAAGGTAATCACGAACATTCCCGAAGTATTGAAGGTGCTAAAACCTTAAACAGCATGGCCTTTATTGATTTAAATTACCTGCCTACTGCAAACCTATATGCTTTAAGTTTCTCCCTCCAAATTTATAAGAAACTCTGCTCAAGAAGTAAATGCTTTGCCAACTAAATAACTATTGGTAACAATTTCATTTACACAAGTGAAAATAAAATGTCTCTGGGGTCATTATTTCAATTATAATACATTATTTTATTATGATACAATACAATGACACACAATTAGTAATCTTGCTGAGACTTTTGATACATTTACTATAAAGAGATTGAAGTTAATTAATTTAAGTTAAGAAAGTTATTTTACTTCTATAATATTTATGCATGTTAACTTGTTACAACGTGTTTAATATTAACTTAAAAAAATATAAACCACTTCAAACATTTCAATAAAATTGTACTGGAAGCAGAAGGTAACCCCTAAATTCACTCCACAAATGAAATCTCAGGCTTTCATATAAATGAAACTATCTAGTGATAAAAATGACAGAAGCAAATCTATACCTCAAATCAATACAGATATACTGTAACTTCAAAATGTTATATTGTTATGACTACACGTTGATCTAAATGCTTGCCAAAATACGTGTACCATCAAAATCTCAGATCTGTTTCTTAGACTATTAATGCTGGTTACATTACTCTAACACCTTAAATGATTAGAAGGCTTCCCAGTGTTTTCCATATGCTTCTGATTCAAACTGATTGAGTGGTAAGGCTGAATCACATTAAACTAAAAGACTGGACACCCATGCCGGGGTGAAGCAAAATGACAAAGATATTTTAAAATGTATACGACAAAGACACACACATCCAGTTTTTTCAAAAGGAAGAAGAGCTTAGGATGTATACAGTTTATAACTAGAGATATTACAAAATATGGGCCACCATATTGAGCTGTAAGATAATTTAATCAGGTTTTTTTGATCAAGAATTTAGAAATTAAACCTTATTAAGTATACCAATTACTTAATTTTAAAACTTTATTATTTTTATTTATGTGTATGAGTGTACTACCTGCATATAAATGCACCCATGTTAGGCAGTGACTGCAGAAGGCACTGGATCCCCTAAAACTGGAGTTCCCGATGGCTGTTAGTCACCATGTAGGTGCTGGGAATCGAACCTGGGTCCTCTGCAATAGTAGGTAGTGCTTTTAACCACTGAGCCATCTCTTCAGCCACTGCAATTACTTAATTCTAAAAGTTTACCCAGTATTAATCCAGTTTAATTTTTGCCATATCACTAAATGTAACCACGGAGTTCTTTATAGTAAAAAAACATACCCACCTCACAAAATAAAGTAAGCTTGTCATCTGGTAAAAGACCATTAGCTTCATCAAGCAAAAAGTCTCTTCTAATGAATTTTTTAAATCCCCAGTCCTTCCCTTGCACAAATCGATATGCTCTTTGGCTTTCTGGTGGAATACAAAGGTTTAAACAAGTATCAATTTTTTTCTTGCTAAAAGAAATATATAAATTAAATATAAGCATGTAGGACTTAGCTAATACATGCATACAAAATTTTTACCTATATGTGTTCATGAATAAGCTATTATAATGAGTCAAGGAAAACCAGATGATTCCCACCCCCCACCCCCCACCCCCTTCCTTGTACACACACAATTGCTGTCCCTAAACACAATAAAAAAAAAAAAATCAAACATACTGACGTAGGCATATTACTCATTATCTAGTATCAAAATCTGTTTATAAACATACATCTTATTTCCTATTTCTCCCCTTTAAAAAAATCCTCTAAAAGAAATCATTAAGAAACCTTTAACTATTCTAGCAAACTCATCCTATTGACTTAATTTGCTGAATTATAGAAAAATCCAAACTGGTGAAAAAGCTAAAATGTCTCTTATCATCCTGAGTGTTTAGACACAATCTTCTCATCCCTAAATAAGCTTTCATATATAAAAGTCCAAAAGATATATTTTAATAAAACTTTTAAGAGACATTAATAAATATCTAAAATAGCACATGTATTGTGGAAAACTGTATACCATGAAACAAACAGGACTGTCAAAAGAAAGCATAATCTATAATATCAGGATGGAAAATAAGTTACTTAACTAAATTATTCTATTTTTTTGAGTCTGGCACCTGAGACCACTCAGCCATCCTGACACCCAATATTCCACTATTTTAAATGTTGAACAACATGTAAAAGAAAATACAAATTACTTCACTTTTCAAAGGTATGTGTGCTACTGTTTCATATTAAAGTTACTTGACTCTGATTCATTTCTAGAAAACATTTAAAATTGAATGTGGCAGTTCATAAGCTTTTTCCACTATACGCACTGCAAAGTTTCTCCAACACTCTTCTTTTATGAAGCGCCAACTAAAGCATTTCGGATACGGTTATGCATGTGGAAACTAGGCACAATTTAATGGGCTCTGGGTACACAAAAAACTGACTTTCTTCCTTTAGTGCCGAGTTCACTGCTCAAAAAATTCTTGCGACAAAATACTGGATCATTCCATCTCTGTACTGTTGTCCCAATTTTATTACATAGTATAAAGGGAGAAGAGAATGTTTTCTTAATTACTTGTACTAGGCATTTTGCTTTAGCAACTATTTTTCCAAATGACAAGTAAAGCAGGACATGAAGCAGTTAAATTTTATCATTATCTTAAATACTCTGTCTTATGAACACTAAAAGTTGTGAAACAACTATAATATGAAATGTAAAATTAATTAATGACCAAAGTAAATGCTTTGAACTAAATGCAGATTTAAGTGGGGGTGGGATCTCAAACTTTTCTAGGTAAAGTTGCTGTATGTAGATAAAGAGGCTTCACTCAGTTTACCAACCACTTACCCATTGCTTTTGTTTCTTCCCTTTTAGCATTCAGAAGAGAAAATTTGAATTTTGCTCGAACCTCACTTTTTGGACAGCTGACTAAAAGTAAATATAAGGACAAGTAGTCTTTACTTTCATCATCTAATCCCTTTGGGTTTACCCTCAGGCACCTAAAATAAAACAATATGTCACTTGGAGGAATTTAACATTTGAAGTATATAGAAAGAGGGGCAGTACTGAAATCATCTCGTTAATATCACAATGGCATTCCTGTAATATCCCCACAGTTCTTTACAATTGTTCACACTATTAAGAATTTATTACTAATTTAACGTAAAATTGTACTACTACCCATTCATCTAGGACCAACAATAAAAACAAATCAGAAGTAGCTGATGATCACATCAAAAACAAAAAACAATCAAAACAAAAAAACACCTTACCATTTCATTTTGTCACTTGGGCCAGAAGAAAATGTTGAACTTTTTAACACTTCACCCATTTCTTCTCGACAGAAACTGAAGTTATTAATGGTCCACATGTAGGAAAATTTTACTACTTTAACCTAAGAGATATACAAAGCCACTTTTCACAACCGTGACTCAATCTTAACGTGTCAAATATCCTATTCTAATCCTCCAATAATGATGCCAAACTGTTTCACAATAATATTCTCAAACGACTAGCAAGCTTCTATGTGACATATAATTCATTTTAAATGGCACATACCTGTGTATAACACCAGCTTTCGGCGACAGGGCTAGTAGACATATCTCTAGGCAAAGGTGGAGTAGGTTCCTGAGACATTGCCAACTTACTGCAGCCTTAGGATTTACACAATATCCCACAGACTTGAGTAATTCAACTATAAGCAAAAAAATTTGATTTACTATCAAAATTTGACAAAATCAGGAAAAACAGTATATTTAAGGTTGTGAAAAATTACTGTTAAAAATCAGATTTTAAAAGAATTGAAATAAAAAACAAAAACATTTTAGAGTGATAAAGTCACAACATATATAAAGTCAAAATTATATAATAAAAAAGCAAGAAAGAAAAAAAGAAATGAAAAAGCAAAGGTAAATGATGTCCAATTATTTTCAAGCATAAAATTTGATGAATGCATGAAGAGTAATAAAAAAGTTTTAAAAAGGGTTTTTTATAATCATAAGACTTTTTGTCTTTTTGAGACAGGGTCTCCTTGTAGCTCCAGCTTTCCTGGTACTGACTATGTAGACCAGGCTCACCTCGAAGTCACAAAGATCCACCTGCCTCTGCCTCCCAAGTGCTGGGATTAAAGGCGTGCACCACCACGCCTGGCTATCATAAGATTTTTTTAAAAATGACTGATTACAGGAATTGTGATTAAAGGAAAAAACAGTAAACACACATAAAAATGAAGAAATAAATAACTGCTGGAAAAGAAATTAGATTTTGAAGGAACCATTTACATGAAGTTTTCAACTAACTTTAGAAATTAAAAAAATGAAACCGTAATCTGCCATATAAAACATGAAAGCTGAATGAATAAGCTTAATATTGATATATAAGGCATTATTTTTCAAGGCATATTTTGTAAAACATCACAAATTAAAAATATCCATGTAGTTAGCTCATCCATGTATCACAGAAACTTAATGACAACAACATCTTATTCATCTTCCTTCACCTCTTCAGGAAAACCAAAGGATTATCAGACATGACCAGAACAAGTGCTAGTCATTTATCTGTCAGATCTCAGATGTTCTCATCAAATATAACAGATTTCCACAAAAACCTACATATAACACAAACAGGCTCTGTCATAATGCTTCCTTCAGAGATGTAATAAATCATAAACTTCCCTTCTCCTCACTTATTCTTGTACTGCATCAATTTGGATACACAATTATCAATTAGGACCCTACTGAACAAGATGATACTCTTCTGCAACTTGAAAAGTTGGAAACAAAGAGCTAGATATATTGTGCTTTGAAGAAGCGATGAGAATTTCTTTTTAATTTAAGAACTGGCAAAGAAAGCAATATAAATCCTATAGGGGGAAGTGTGGGAAAAGAAAAGAAAGGCAGCCAAGATTATTTGCTCTGAAAACAACAGAATAGCATAAAATGAGAAAAGATGGAACTAAGCCACCCTAAAGACATAAATAAAGCCATAAAAGATAGAACAGCATGTAAAACTATGAATGAAAAAACACATTAAAAATCTGCAACAGAGACAGAAATATCAGCCAGGTGTTGTGCAGATCTGTAGCCCCAGGTAGAGTAGGAAGATCACCAGAAGTTCAGGTCAGCCAGGTCTACACAGTGAGATCCTATCTCAAAAAAGTCAAAGAAATGAAAAATAAGAGAGAAGAGAAAGAAGAAGGAAGGGGTAAGAGAGGAGAGTGAGAGAGGGAAGGATGAAGAGAAAGGGGATACAGAACACGGAGAGAAGGGAGAGGGAACCAGGAGGATGAGAAGGATACATTAAACAACAGTGAAAAATATAACTTTAAGGGCTGTAGAGGTGGCTCGATGGTTAAGAACACTGGCTACTCTTTTAGAGGACCCAGGTTTGGTTCCCAGCACCCACATGGTAGCTAAAACTGTCTGTAAACTCCAGTTTCAGAGGATCTGACATCCTCCTCTGATCTCTGTGGGCACTGTACCACACAGGTGCACTTACATACACGCAGGGAATACACTTACACACACAAAATAAAATAAAAGTAGATAGCAAGTGTGCACATTAGAGAAAAGAGCATTTGTCTGAATTCTGGGAAAACAGATTTCTACACACACAAGCATGAAACTTGATAGCTATCTCTCATCCTACTCAACAAAAAAATCAATTTCCAACAGATCAAAGGCCTCAGTATAACACCTAAAACTCCAAAAATCCTACAGGAAAAAGTAGGGAGTACACATCAACATATAGGCATAGGTAAATACTTTCTGAAGAGGACTCAGGTCACTCACGAAATAAGACCAATGATGGAAAAATGAGACCTCATGAAACTAAAGGACTTCTCTACTACAAAGGAAACTGGTCTGTAAAGGAAAATGATTAAAGAGGCAGCCTACAGATTTATAGAAAATCTTTGCCAGCTACATATCTAACAGAGGATTAATACGGTGAATACACGGGAGGAGGTACCTACCAGGAGCCACACCCCTGAAGAAAAAGTGACTCTCCCTCCCCCAAGTAACCAACTACCAATAACTCCTCAGCTGTGTGTAGAGCCTTGCGAGCCCTTCCCCTCTCCATGCTGGAATGCTGATGGGCTTGATTTTGTGTAGGTTTTACTCAGGTAACCACAGGTGCTGTGAGTTCACGAGTACTAAAAAACTAAACACCAAAAAACAACCTTATTAAACAATAGGCTGTGGAACTTAACAGTTTTTGAGTGATGAAATATAAATGGCTGGTTAACATCTTAAAGTGTTCAACATCATGGGGGCTGAAGTGATGTCTTAGTGGTTAAGAACACTGGCTGCTCTTGCAGGAGATCCAGGTTCGAATCCCAGCACCCGCATGGTGGCTATCAACTGTTATTCCAGTTCTAGGGGATCCAAGGGCCTCTTCTGACCTTTGCCAGCACTGCATGACATGAGTGAACTTACATACACACACATACACATAAAAATAAATATGTTTTAAAAAGAAAAGCTTCTTTTTTGCAGTGAGTTGTTGTTAACAGAGACTCAAGAACATGTGGTGGAAAATTTGTTAAGAGCCAGAGGTCCAGAGGACTGCTGCAAAACAGTGTCTTCTGGACATGAGAGGATCACTGTACTCAAGAACTCACAGCACCTGTGGTTACCTGAGTAAGACCTACACAAGATCAAGCCCATCAGCATTCCAGCATGGAGAGGGGAAGGGCTCACAGGGCTCACAAGGCTCAACACATAGCTGAGGAGTTACAGGTAGTTGATGGTTACTTGGGGAGGGAGTCATTTTTCTTCATGGGTGCAGCTTCTGGTAGGTTGCTCATGCTCCAGTGAAAAGCCCTACATCCATTCACACACAGCAGCACTAATTTGACTAAGTGGGTTAAAAAACAAATGAAAAGAAGGACATAAGCTGGAAGTGGGACATGGTAGGGGTGATAAAGCTACACTGTGTACATCTGTGAAATTCTCAAAGTAATAAAAAACAGGGTGGGAGAGATGTTTCAGCAATTATGAGAACTGGCTACTATTGCAGAGGACCTGGGTTTGGTTCCCAGCACCCACAAGGTAGCTAAAAATCACCTGTAACGCCAATCAAAGGAGAATCTGACACTTTCTTCTGTCCTCAACAAGCATTGCACACATGTGGTGAACTTAAATACATTCAGGCAAAACACTCATACACATAAAATAAATATTTAATGCATAAAAAATAGATAAAAAAAAATAAATAAGAGATCTGCATAACTAAGCATTCGTAGTCAAGGTGTGGTCCCAACCATCACTGAGTCTGTCACTTTTGTCTGGGCTCCAGTCCCACAAGGTGTTTTGACAAACCACAAATCTCTTTCCTTAAGTTCCCTGCCAGGCTTCTTTTTTTCCCCCAGCAGGAGATTCCTAGGAGAATTCTAATTCTTTGGCATTCACTGTTTCTACAGAGTAAGGGGGAAGAGGGGGGCTTTTAGAATATTCTCATTCATTCCAGCATTACACAGTGCTAATAGAGAAGCCTGAGCAAGCCTAGCAGTGTTCCTGGAGTTGGAAGGGAAAGCAGAAGCTCACTGTCTTACAAAGGCAGGTGAGACAGGCAGTCCCATGCTTAGGACCAGCCCACAACCCTCAAAAGCCACAAATCCCAGTGATTCCTATGGTGGACAGGTTGTTAAGAGTCCAGGTCTGCAGCGAACCCCCCGCCCCGCCCCGCCCCCCAGTGCAGTAAAGCCTCACAAAACAGACCCCAGGGGGGGCTTTGGAAAACAGGATTTGAGTCAGTTTCAACACAGTCTGTTTCCCCCAGATAAGTTTAGAAGATAAACAGGATGGTACCTGAAAAATATTCTCCCGCCTTCTGCATTTCCTACCCGTACCCCATATAAAAGCCCCCAGCCAGCAGCCTGAAAGCTGGTGGTCTCTCCTCAACCCTGGAGTTGAAAGCAGCCCCTGGCGACTTCCCAATAACCCTTGCTTTTGCTGGAGTCTAAGTGGTGATTTTTCCTGGTTTACCTATCACAGGTATAGTCAGTGAACAGAAATCCCACACTAAGACTCAGGGAGCAGACACTATAAAAACAAAAGCAATTAACAAGAAGAAACAACATACATGTAAGTATGTAAGTAGAGTCAGTGAAGGAAAAGAAGTGTTGGAATAGATAAACAGCTGGCATTTTTCTCAAATTAGCCAAGAAAACAGTAACATAATGCTTTGATGGGCTTAAGTAGAGAATTAAAATGTGTGTCACATGCAATGCAAAAGGTAGTGAGATGAATGGAGTAAAATGTGTTGTATTCTATATTCTCACATTCCTGGAAAAATAATACTTACTATAGCACCTTTAACAATTCCACTTGATAATCACTAAAAGAAAAGACACCATAGCTAAAAATGTAGTAAGCATAAAAAGAGAAAAGAAAAAAATGATAAAAATGCAAATATACCATTTCATTTACAGGTTAACAGGCTAAATACTCCAATTATCAGACTAGTCTAAATAAATGAATTCCCTGTCACATAGCAACTAATTACAATGTCTGATCTTACAACTGAAAAAGGCTAGACCCACCTGACAAGAAACACACCTTTAATTCCAGGACACTGGAAGTAGAGGAAGGATGATTAGAAGCACAAGGCCAGCCTTAAGTACAAAGCTTCAAGGGTAGCCTGGGATATATAGACTCTGAGGGGGAAAGAGAGAGGAGGAGAATGAAAAAAAGAGGAGGGGGAAGGACTGGAAGGAGGACTGGAAAAAAGGACACAAATCTCATTAACGTTTACAGCTATTTAAGAGTAGTATATAGAAGTTATTTTCTTGATTTTAATAATTTAAGATTATTCTATTTACTATAACAACAGAATCTTAGTATGTATTAAATATAATTTGGAGACATGGAAAAATCCATGACAAATTTTCACCTCAAGAAAAAAGTAGTCAGAGTCAAGTTGAAGAAAATAATAGACATATGAACAGAAACTAGGAAAACAGAATAAATGTGCATCAGAAAAAACACAAAGCCAAAAGCTGACTCTTGGATAAAAAAAAAAAAAAAACTAAGGCAAATAAAGACAAAATTACAATATCAAAAATGAAGTATATCAAAAGATAGTGAGTGAGGTGAATCAATGAAACATAACCAGCCCAAGTGAAAACATAAGATGAGGAACTTACTTGAAAAATGCATACCGAAAACAACAAAATATGAAAGAAAAGATCTCACATAGTTCTATAGTGGTTAAAACTGAATTAGTTATTAAAACTTTTGCGGGATGAAAACTCCTTTTACAGTTCATCTTATTACATGGATTCTCTACAGACAGGAACATCATTTTGTAGCTTGTTCAATGAAATCAGTAAACTTTTATACAAACACCTGCTATGAATATTATGAAATGAATTTTCTCCTGAACAGAAACACAAAAATCAACCCAAAATCAAATAAAATAGATACCAAGTCAAACCAAAGCGTATTTCCAGGGGTTGTAGAGATGGTTCAGCTGTTAAGAGCACTGACTGCTCTTGCAGAGGACCCGGTTTGATTCCCAGCACCCACGTGGTGGCTAACAACCATGTATAACTCCAGTTCCAGATGATCTGATGCCTTCTTCTGACCTTTGCAGGCACTGCACAACATGGGTACACTTACACACATGTAGGCAATACATTCATATACATGAAATAAAAAATATTTTTTAAAAAAATTTCAAGCATGATTGACATTTGCATCTATTATTGAAATTTATCACATTAATCAGAAAAAGGGGGAAAAGATCACCTCAATAGTTGCAGAAAAGCACTGGATGGGGCAAGCAAAAGTGGCATAAACCCATAGCCTAGGAGACTGAGGCAGAAGGTTTGCAAGCATCAGGTCTACCTCCACTGCACAGCAAGTTTGAGGCCAGACTGGGAAACGGAGTGAGACTCTGTATCAAAATAACCTGGCAGTGCTTGGCTGCTTTGAATCCAGGTTTACACTAAACTCTTGAACTTTAATTCTTTCCAGCATGTTAGTAAAGCAAAATAATGGCTGGTTTTAAAAACACAAAGCAGTTAAGATTCATGATCCCAGTTCACAGGTGACAAAGATGTAAAGAAAATCGACTCTATAACATGTCCATTTTCTAGATAACTGGTTCAGAAACTGCACTCATGATGGAACTTTACGAACAGTACATAGTTGAAGGCAGTAAAGTTCATGCATTTATCCGTCTCCTTTATTTCCCAATATACCAATGAGATATTTTTTGGTGAGGAAAAATAAATGAGAAGGGTACATAATAAAACCATATGGAAACTTACTATTTTGAAACACAATTTAAAAATATAATTGGAAGCGTTAGTAGAACACATGTGATATGGAAGGAGAGAAATACTGAAAGTGACAGGTTTAGATAGGGTGGGGTGGGAGGTAGGTTTGCAAAAACTATGGATGTATCAAAAAGCCTTATAGAAATCCACTAGTATGTAAATTAATTTAAAAGTACAATTTAGCTGGGCGTGGTGGTGCACGCCTTTAATCCCAGCGCTTGGGAGGCAGAGGCAGGCAGATCTTTGTGAGTTCTAGGCCACCCTGGTCTTCATAGCAAGTTCCAGGACAGCTGGGGATACAGGGAGACCCTGTCTCAAAAAGACAAACAAAAAAAAATAGTTGACCTATGCTGGGCGTGGTGGCACACTCCTGTAGTCCCAGCACTTGGGAGGCAGGGGCTGGAGGATCTCTGTGAATTCAAGGCCAGCCTGGTCTATGTAGTGAGTTCCAGGACAGCTGGGGCTACTGGAAGACCCTGCTTCAAAAAGATAAAAAAAAAACAATTTATAAAATGAAGAGGGAATTTAAAAGGAGACTTTGTAAATCACTCATTCATTCATTTATTCACACTCCCACTAAATTATTAACCTACTTGAGAATTTAATGGAAGCCTACACTAATTTGGGCCCTGCAGAAACAACGAATGACAGAAGGAGGCAGTCTGTGGTCGCAATTGAAGCTAATACTCAGAAGTTTCTCTGGTAAAATTTCCTATACTTCAAATGTGTTTAGGAGAATAAATAAAGCAGCAGAAATCTGGCCAGCCCTTTTTGGGGGTAAAAGTTGAAAACCACTAAAACTACTGCCACTCAGTTGCATGTGTACATGTATGTAGGAAGGTATATCTATTTAAGTAGAACAAGTAGATAAAAGGAACAGGATCACCCAGATACTCTTACCACTAATACTGCATATTTTCAAGGTCACTATACTCTCTGAGCATATATTTACTTTGGCATTAGCTTACAAAGTTTTGAAAATTTTACCGATGGCCTAAAGCTCTTAAAAGCCAACAATAAGGGCCAAGCATCATGGCGTACACTCAGGAGGCAGGTGGACCTCTGTGAGATTTGAGGCTAGCCTGGTCTACAGGGTGAGTTCCAGGCCTGGTGGGCTATACAGAGACCCTGTTTCAAGTTTTAAAAGTCATTTTACAGCCAGGCCTGCTGGCATACGCCTTTAATCCCAGCACTCGGGAGGCAGAGGCAGGCAGATCTCTGTGAGTTCGAGGCCAGCCTGGTCTACATAGTGAGTTCCAGGACAGCTGAGGCTGCAGGGAGACCCTATCTCAAAAACAAAACAAAACAAACAACAACAACAACAACAACAAAAAAGAAATCGAGGGTTAGAAGAGACAAGAGATGTGAGGAGGGTGAAAAGTCATTTTAATTTAACTATAGCTCTTGAAATACCAACAACCTGTGTGTGTGTGTGTTTGTGTGTGTGTGTGTGTGTGTGTATACATGCATGTATGTGTGATGTGATGTATGCCCAGGTGTGTGTAGTGGATGTACACAGAGCCAGAAGTGTGACCAGGTACCCTTTTTATCACACTCAGCTTCATTCCTTTTGAGGCAGGGTCTCTCCCTGAATCTAGAGTTCACTTTTTTTTCAGCTAGGCTAAAAGCCAGCAAGCCCAAGCAGTCTTTCAGGGCACATCTGATTTTGCCACCTACCCCAGCCTCAGTTTCCCCAGTTGGGCCACTGAGAGAAGATAGGGTTGACAATCCACTGGGCTTTAGAAAAATGAATGTGTTAAGAGTCCAGGTCTGCAGAGACCCTCCCCAGTGCAGTAAAGCCACATGAGACTGGCCCCTTGGCCTCTGGAAAAGCAGTTGACTCAGTTTCAACATAGTCTGTTTCCCCCTAGATAAATTTAGAAGGTAAATAGGCCCCTGCACCCATAACCTGATTGTTGTAAGAACAGTCTCAGCTCCAGCTGCCTCCCTATAAGTTTCACAATGTATGGACTCCTGTCCCCCTAAACTTTTCTCCCACCTTCCTTTCCCTCCTTCCTGCCCTTGAAAAACAGAAATTGACCAGGCAGCTGCATCCACCCTTTGCATTCCCTACGCCCCCCAGCCCCTATAAATACTTCCAGCCAGCAGCCTACAAGCTGGTGTCTTCCTCACTCCCAGCCTGAGCGCCATCCCATGTGATCTCCATGAGCACCATCCCATGTGATCTCCAAACAAATCCTGCCCTGCCAGAGTTCTTGTCTGTGTCTAGGTGAATACCTGATTTACCTAACAGAATGCAGTTCCTCAAAATGCCTGTGCTATTTTAGTCTTGGGTCCCCTGTTCAGTACTCTGCTTCCCTAACCCCACTCACTTCACATGGGGGGGGGCGTAACATGACAAAAAACAAATAGTTTTATTTTGTTGAAACTACCCGAATTCTAGAGGATCACAAACCAAACGCTGGAGGGAAGAGATGAAGAAACTAGAAACTATTAAGAGGAAGCTTCCCTACCCCTACCCTATACCAAGCTTTCCTACAGACAACTGAGAGGTCCACAGCCTAGCTATCCTATCCTGTCAGGGATCCCCTTGTCTCCTGGTGGGTGGGTCAGTCCTGTGAAGAAAGGCATAATGGGGGAAGGGGTCCCTGTTGTATAGCAATTCCTTCTGAGCTAAAGACTTCTACCTTGGAGCAAAACTGAGTAAACAAGGTTTTCTAAAAGGAGGCAGACAATAGTATGTCTACAGGTAAGTAAACAAGAGGGGACAAGAAACAGTCCATGCTGCTGAGAAGCTTCTTGAACCTCAGGAAGTAAACAGCTCAACAGGCTCAGGAAGTACCTGAAACTGACCAGGTTCACTTGGCCTCTCCCTCCCCAAGCATATATAAGTCCTAAGAATTGCTGAGAGATAGTCTCAGACAAGCAAAGCCATCTAGGAGAAGCAAAAGCCAGTTAAGCTGCCTGGAAGAGGCTTAGACCAACTAAGCAAGCCTGGTAAAGAAACTCAACCTGTTAAGCTGCCTGTAGGTTGTGCAGTGTGCTCCAGGCTTCCTACTTTTATGAGCTGCCACCTATGATGACAGCTGCCTTTGAGTCATTTCTGCACCTGTAAGTAATCCCTCACCCATATTCCTAAGTAATTACAAAAAACTCACTGGTCCACCAAGTTGGATTTTTGGTGGTATCCTTCCTTTTGTCTGTTGTTGGTTCCCTATCTGGGGTAAGCAGACATTTGTTTGTTCATGTCTCCCCAAGCACAGTGTCACACAGTAGTCCCTCAGACCTTATGCCCTCCATGCTGCTTCACTTGCTGGTTCCTATCTGAGGACTGCTGGTGCAATGAGCCACAGGCAGCAGGATGTGGTTTTTGGGTTATAGAAATGTTGCCTAGCACCATAAGCCACCAGACATGAGTGGTTGGCACATTTTTAATGGCCATCTTTAGGCCAATGATGACACTGGCTGGCCTTTATGGTAGTATCATCAAAGTTCCACTGCTACTCCTCCAAGTATCTGACCCCACAGCCATACTACTCTGAAGTCCCTTGGTCTTTTCCTTCTGAACCAGCACCAGAGAGAGAGATCTTTGCAACTGCATCATGTACCCACACTCAAACTGGTCCACAGGGTGAATGACATAGCAGACCATGACCTTAATGAAGCTGGAGGGGGATTACAACTGATGCAACTGCATTTAACTGCTGACCTTGGGGACAGACACAAGCTGCAGACCTTTGATTCAGCTGGGGAGCTCTGCTTCCTTCTGGAGGTCATATTTGGGCAGAAGCTGGCTCTTGACTTTAGCTGACAGCCAGTACTACATGCCCTCATAAAACTGCAGACAGCTTATATGCAGTGGGACTGGCAGGACTGGACTAGGCCATGGGACTAATCTGCATTTCTTAAATACCACCTCTTCTACAAAACTTAACCATCATTTTCCACAGTAATATATAATTTGCTCATGAACTACCTGACCGTCCTGTAAAGAATGCCTCTTAAAAGCATTCACCAAATTTACTGCAGTTAATCATATGACGATCAGTAAGGGTTTGTTTCATACCTTAAAATAAGCTGCCTTGTTTCTAATTCCATCCATTTACCTGCAAATTTCATGATTTCATCTTTCTTTACTGCTGAGTAAAACTCCACCCTATAAATGAACCACATTTTCATTATGTACTCGTCAACTGAGGGACACTTGGGTTGCTTCCATCTCTTATCTATTGTGAAAAGAGCAGCAACAAACATAGATGTACAAGTGTCTCTGCAATAGGATGTGTTCTTTGGGTAAATAAATGCCAAGGAGTGGTATAACTGGGTCAAATGTAGGTTCATTTGTAGTTTAAGAGTTCACACTGCTTTCCACAGGGGTTAAACAAGTTTTCAGCCACACCAGCAGTGGATGAGTGTTCCCCTTTCCCCACATCCTCTCCAACATTTGGTATCAATTGTTCTCTTCATCTTAACCAGTCTGACTGGGGTAAGATGAAATCTTAAAGTGCTTTTAATTTGCATTTCCCTAATTATTAGTGATGCTGAACTAGAAACTGTAATACTAAGTGAAGTAACACAGACTCAGAAAAAATATCAACATATGTTCTCCCTCATATGTGGATCCTAGAACCAAACCCTGATAAGTGAGTATGTATCCAGACATAACTACAGGAACCAGGTAAATGGAAAGGAAACAGGGAGGTAAAGGAATAGAAAGAACCTGAAAGAGAAGAACAGTAGGAAACAGGCCTTAATAAGGGAGATAGGGATAAAAATTGGGTTAGTTTCAGGGAGGGGGGAGGAAAGGGTATACAAGGAACCTAAGGGATAAAGGGAAAGAAGGAGCTCAAGAGAGGTAGGACCATAGGAGAAGGGTATTATTAAGGGAGAAAGGGGGGAAATAAGTGGGAAAACCATGATGAAGGGGTGAGACAATGCGAGAGGTAAACAATGCCTAGCTAGTTTTGAAAACCAGAGGGAACCATATTACTCCTACAACCTACTGACAAATTATACATAGCATAATTTGGTCAGAGGGACATAAAGGACAGTTTTTGCTCCTTGCCCTCCTAGGCCAACTAATTCCAGGGGACTATGAGCATCTCTCTAAAGGTCTATAATGGCGGTGGATCACCTGTCGTCTTGATCAAGGAGGCCGAGAAGACCCCACCAGATGGACTTGAACCAGTTCCCAGTCTACAAAGAGGAGGGTCAACACAGAGGAATCATTTCCTCCATGCTTCAAAGAGAAGCCAACCATGGTGGAGCAGGACCTTTGACTTATCTTCATATAGGCGGAACTGGTAAAAGAAAGGAGCCAGGGAATCCTCCCAAGCCCATGTGACCCCTGAGGAACAGAACCTCAAAGGGCGACCTTAAAAGTAAAAATAAATTGGTTTATCTGGGCCAACTGTATGGCCTTAAACATCCAAAAGGAAAGTATAACCAAAGATTAAAGGGGCCAATATAATTTCTTAAGAGTCCATATGCATAGCTAAAGGCTACATAATAAGCAACAATGCCAGATAGGAGATAC
>NW_008355784.1:154843-163850 GCF_000622305.1 Nannospalax galili | reverse complement strand
ACTGAAGTCATAGTTTTTGATGGAAGACATCACTATTTTTCAATTCCAAGCTCCTTGTGACTACATTTTCATCTCTATGCAACCACTACTTCATATGGCAGATAGTAAGCAAAGTTCTAAATTAAGTGGATTTGAAATTAACCACTGGAGAAAAAAAAATCATATTTACAAAATACATGATTTATTGCCTTCAAAAATAAAGCCCCCAAATAGCCCACACTTAATAGAATAATTCAGAGAGTATCATCAAAGTTAAGAATCTGGTTACAGATTAGACTTGCGATCAATCCTAAAGTAATGTGTACTCTCTGGGCCTCAATGTTTTCATTCATAAAATGAGAATAACTTCAAATTACCAGTGTATTGAAAGGGAACATCTAAAAGATAAACAATGAAGCATACCTATAAAATATGTGATAAAATTTTGTACTTTTTTAAAAAAGGCTTTATATTTATATTCCTTGAGCTAATTACTTTCTTTTTATAGCCCTTAGTTTCCTCATCTTCAGAAAAGGAATAATTGAGTTCTCAAGCACACAAAGATTACAGTGAGCAAGGGTAACTGAAGTGAAGTCTATAAAGTACTTAAGAGTTTCTGCACCGTCAGTTACTAATTCTGCACACACTAATATGGACTCTAGGCATTTTTCAAATTCACACACTGCCAAAACATTTCATAGAAAATAAAACCTATGCTCATTCCCTCTCACTTCCCTTCTCTACCCCCAACTTCTCCTGTTTCTGGAAATTTTCACTAAACATCTGTTTATTTTCCAGATCTGGCTTTTCTTTTAAAGATACAATTTGAATACATTTTGTGTCTTCATGTAAGAGTGACTAGAATTTTGTTACCTTAAACTGCTTGACTTCTATTCTTCCAGAACCTTCACTTTTCAACATGACACATCTGGGAAAAGGGACCCTCAATTGAGGAATTTCCTCTATCAGACTGGTCTGTGGGCATGTCTGTAGGCATTTTCTTGATTGTTGAGTGATATCAGAGAGCCCAGTTCACTGTGGGTGGTGCCACCCTTGGACAAGTGATCCTGAGTTGTATAACAAAGGAGGCTGGCAGGAGGGGTAAGTCAGTAAGCTGCATTCCTCCGAGGTCTGTTTTACCTCCTGCTTCCAGATTTGAGTTTCTCTTGAGTTCCCTCCCTGACTTCCTTCAATCTTAGATTGTGACCTGAGAGTTATAAACTTAAATAAATCCTTTCCTCCTCAAGTTGGTTTTGGCCAATGTTTTATCAACACAACAGAAAGTACTAGTTTTACTAGTTTTTAAATAACTTAATGAAACTAAGATATGTTCTTTGTTCTAGAACTCCAAGACACTGGAACAATTTCACACTGTCTAGCATTTACAGAACAAACAGCTATTAAGTTTCTAAATAGATCAGGCACTAAACAAAGATTACAAAGCTGAGATCACAGAGGCAAATACCTAATTGAAGTAGGTAAGGCCAAATTCCTAAAATGATATATTTTTTGTGAATGTCACACATGAGTATCTGCATCATTTCTGTTCCTCTCTTCCCCCTCGATTTCCTGTCCTCCTTTTTGATCATCATGGAAGTAGAGTTCTTCTAACTCTTCACAGTTGTTTCCTGACCACTTTCCCAGCCTTCTGCCCAAACTGATAAGTTCGGGAGCGTTAAACTCTTATTCTCTCCTGTCTTGCTATGATCTATTTACCCCCACCTCTTAACTGACAATTTCAATACTGCCTCCCTTAAAGGTCTAATCTTTGTTTATTCTTAGCATCACCACACCTGTCAACTTTCAAAATGTGACTAGTCAAGTATCTTGACTTTGCTGAATAATCCCATCCACTTTAACATTTTATTAGTTTTTCCAAAGTAAACATACTGCACAGCTTCACTAACTGAAAATAAATCTTGACTTATCTTTCATAACACAGTTTATTCCTTCTGTCATCAGTTTAGTCCTTTAATGCCTTACTATCAACATATCCTCGTTCTGTTACCATTTTTTCTTATAATTAACCTCATTATGGCTTTACTTCCATATCAAATCTGGAACCTAATGCATCACAGAAATCTAATGCATCACTTTGAATACTTCCTAGTAAGCACACTTAGCATTTCACTCCTTTGTTCTAGTATCATAACCATCCTATAAATTCCCAAATCCACATCAAGCTAACCACCTTTATTTGAGCTGTTGAGCAATGGTGTAGAAAATCTTCAAAAGAAGCAGAATAGCAGCTTCCTGTGTATATGCTTTCCTTAACTAGTTTTTAAACTCTAGCTGGCAAAAGGATCTGCTTCAAAATAAAAGTCTTAGTTTTATGAATGAATGAATTAGTCATAAATTTATAGGTACATACATTGCCAGTCACAAGAGCTTTCAGGCTTTGTTTTTCCAACATGGTAGGCCCTAGCCAAATGTGCCTATTTGAATTTAAATTAAATAAAACTATATATCCATTTCTCAGTGTATTAGATTCAACAGACCTATATAGGTAATAGGTACTATTTTGGAAAGTGAAGAGGCTGCTTAGCTAGTATTTCAGTTCATATAACCTATAATTTCCACTTATTCCTATCCTGGTGGCTTCAAGAACAATGCAAGCCGCAGCAATATATTCTGTGTTCATGTGCCCAAAGTAGTCAATAAAGGCAGCAGAATCAAATATACCTCTTGTCATCAGTTAAGACAGAAAAGAATCTGCTGTTCCTAATCATGAGTGTCACAGCTCACTTCTAATCATGGAGACCCATCCAATGTTGCCTGAAAACAAAGTACTGGTTACATGGTACCTAGAAGAGCTAGAGAAAGATGTGCTGAGTGAGTGTCTTTCAGATTTGCCACTCAAAACTCATACATACTTCTGAACTGGACCGTGGCAGAAGCTTCAGGAAAACTACACCAAATCCTCTCAAGCTTATTTTAATTCAACAATCAATAACAGCATTTCAATAGAAAGTAAATATCTAGTACAAATACTACATCAGACAAGCTGATGAGCAAAAGACAAAATGGTATAGTTCCAAGCTAAAGCAGGGCCATCATGCCTGAAGAACTTCAGGGGATTTTACGTCATAAAAGTTCTGGAAAAAGCTGAAAAAAACATCAAACCACAGGAAAAAGGGAAGTAGACATCTATACGCTTATGTCAATATACACTGCATGTCTATAAACACTGAAATGGCTTAATTCTCCATACAGAAAAGTGTTTGACAACATAGCTTAGTTTACAGGAAAAAAAGAAAAATCAAAAGGAAGTGAAAGAAATGAAGGATGCTCTAGGTAGAACAACACATTAGGCAAACCCTAAATCACAAGTTTCTTCTTAAATGATGTAATACATGGTCAAAGCATACTCATAAAAGAAAGTAAGTGCTACCTACCAATCAACATTAGATCCTTCAAAAAGAAAGGTTTTGCAAAATGAACTTCATTGTAACACTTTGGACATGAATGCCATCTCAGGTCTTCTACTGATGAGCTAGTAAGTCCAGTTTCTTGTGAACAGCAAAAATAAGTAACTATTTGTAAAGCTATAATACACAGGTATTGAGCAAACTGTTCTACCTGAGAACAGTACTTTATAGAAGAAATGAAGTGAAACATAAAACTATTGCCTATAAAGTTAGGAATATGAAAATGTTAGGGAAAAACTATGGGCTTAAATGGCATTAAGAGTCTCTATGTGTGTGTTTTAATTTATTATTATTATGTGTGTACATGTATATGGTGTGTGAAAGTTCAGGTGTGCATGTGTGCACATGAAGGTCAGAGAAAATTTTCAGGAATCAGTTCATTTTATCCTTCCACTGTGGGCTGCAGGGATTGAACACAGGTCACCAGGCTTATGCAGCAAACACATTTACCCACTGAGCCAACTCACATACTACATGTATTCAGTCATGAGCAAGTACATTCCAATATTGTGTAATTAAAGCTGTGGACCAACACTGCAGATGTCCTCTTCTGGACTCCACAAGCTCCTGCACATATGTGGTGCACATAAACTCACACACGCAAACACACACACATACACACACCCACACACACACACACACAAATAATAAAAGATGCAGCCTGAGCACCTCCAATAACCCACATCCATCGTGTCCCCCATCTAGCCTTGGACCCAGGCCCGCTAGATCTCTAGCTTCTTAACCCAGACTAGCTTAACCTTCTACTGCAGTTTGGTAGACCCTAAATCGGCTGTGACCACCCCTATCTTCCCCCTGGCCTGATCTGCCTGGCACAGACTGGCCTGCTTACCACCCTGATAAGTCAGATCCCACCAATGCGTCTTGATTCCCCTGCAGCCTGAGCACCTCCACTTCTTGCTTCCCAACCTGTCTCCCTTTGAGCCTTGGCCCAGGCAGGCTCCTGCTCTCCTGCCTCAGATCTCTGCACTCCCCTTAGTCCAGACCTGCCTACTGCATCCTGATCCTCTGCACCCACACTAAGTTAATTCTACAGATTGCTTTGTTAGATCCTCCATAAGCTGTTGCCACACCCATTCTGCCTTTGCCACCCCCCCATGTGCCTATCACAGACCCTCCTACTACCCAGACCAGTGGACTACCCTACGAGAACCTAAAGCGCACACAAGCTAACTTTCCATACCTGAGCAAAAAGCAACCAAGCTACATCAGAAACAACCTTCAACTAAACAAAGGCAGAATAGAATTTATCAGACACACAACCAACAAAAGACATCCAGATGCCCAAACTGCATCACAAAAACAGAAATAATATGAAAAATCAAGACAGTATGTCCCCAACAAAACCCATCAGTCCTACAGAAGTATACTACAATGAGAATCACCCTGAGAAAACCACATGAGGCAGAATTTTAAAAAACAATCCCAAACATGATGAAAATACTTACAGAAAACAAAGAGAACTCAGAGGATAAGCATAAATGTGTGACTGAAGCTCAAGAAAATACAAATATGTAGCTGAATGAATAATAAAAACAATTCAGACTTGAAAAGTGAATTTACAAAAAAGATAGAAATACTGAAGAAAATCTAAGCCAAAATGAAGATGGAATTGAAGAACTCAATAAGTCAATTTGAAACAGCAGGAGAAAGGCTCACAAGTAGAGTTAATGAAATAGAAAACAGAACGTCAAAACTTATATATATATATTTAAAAAAAAAACCACAGGCCCAGATGAATTCTCAGAAGAATTCTACCAGACATTCAAAGATCTACAACCAATCCTTAAATTATTCAGAAAGATAGAAACAGAGGGGAGTATTCCCAAACTCCTTCTATGAAATCAGTATCACTGTAATGCCAAAACCAGGTAAAGACCCAGTCAAAAATGAAAGCTACAGACCCATATCCTCAGTGAACATACATGTAAATTTTCTAAACAAAATACTTGCAAACTACATACAGACATGTATCAAAAAGATCATCCACCACGGTCAGGTCAGCTTTATTCCAGAAATGCAGGGATGGTTCAATATATGTAAGTCAATAGATGTTCCCAGAGACGCAGGGATGGTTCAATATACGTAAGTCAATAAATGTCACAAATCACATAAATGGGCTCAACGACAAGAACCACATGGTCATCTCAATAGATGGAGAAAGGGTCTTTGACAAAATTCAACATGCATTCATGCTAAAAGTCCTAAAGGGAATTGGACAGGCGGGAACATACCTCAATTAATTAAAGCTATATTCAACAAACCCACGGCCAACATCATCCTAAATGGAGAAAAAACTGGAAGCATTCCTATTAAAATCAGGACCTAGACAAGGCTGTCTACTATCTCCACTTCTTTTTAATATAGTGCTTGAAACTCTTGCTAGAGCAGTAAGAGAGGGAAAATTAAAGGAGTATTAATTCAAAAAGAAGAGGTCAAATTATTCCTATTTGCAAGTGATTTGATATTACACCTAAGAGATCTCAAAATTCCACCAGAAAACTGCTAGAAATGATTAACACTTTCAGCAAAGTAGCAGGATAAAAAAAATCAGTCTACAAAAATCAGTAGCCTTTCTATATACCAATAACAAGCCATCTATAAAAAGAGTAGATGGATACCCTCCCATTCACAATAAACCTCAAAAAAAAAAAAAAAAATCTACAAACAAACCTAACCAAAAATTTTTAAGATCACTACAATGAAAACTTTAAATTTTTGGAAGAGATTAAGCAAGACACCAGGAGATGGAAGGACCTCCCATGCTCATGGATTGGAAGAATTAATACTGTGAAAATGACCATCCTACCAAAAGCAATTCAATTAATCCCAATCAAAATCCCCATGACATTCTTTACAGAATTAGAAAAAAAGACTCAGCCAATGCAATCTTGGGCAAAAAGAGCAATGCTGGGGGGATCACCATACCAGATCTCAAACTATATTACAGACCTATAGTTCTAAAAACAGCATGGTACTGGCACAAAAACAGACACACAAATCAATGGAACACAAATGAAGACCCAAACATGAGTACTTGCAAATTCAGCCACCTAATATTTGACAAAGGTGCCAAGAACACACAATGGAGGAAAGACAGCATCTTCAACAAATGGTGCTGCAAAACTGGATCTCCACCTGTAGAAGAATGAAACTAGACCCTTATCTTTCATCTTACACAACAGTCAACTCCAAATTGATCAAAGACCTCAATGTGAAACCTGAAACTCTGTAACTGTTAGAAGAAAACATATGAAGTGCCCTACAAGACACAGGCATAGGAAAGAACATTCTAAATTCGACATCACTTAAGAATTAAGGTCAATAATCAACAAGTGGCACCTCATTAAATTAAAAAAACTTTTGTACAACAAGAAACTACCAAGGGAGTGAAGAAAACTCAGACAGAGTAGGAAAAATCTTCACCAGTGACACATTTGACAAAGGATTAATATCCAGAATATACAAAGAATTCAAAAAGCAATAAAACAAGAAAATAAATGACCCAATAAAAAAAAATGAAAGAGAATTAATACCCAGAATATACAAAGACCTCAAAAACCAATGAGACAATAAATGACAAAGAAAAAAGAAAAAATAGGCTAAAGGCATGAACAGAGTGTTCTGAAAGAAATAAAAATGTGTAACAAACACCTTAAAAAGTGCTAATCATTCTTAGTAATTAGAGAAATGCAAATCAAAACCACTTTAGGACTTCATCTTACCCCAGTCAGACTGGCTAAGATCAAGAGAACAAAAGAAACCAAATGCTGGTAAGGATGTGGAAAAAGGGGACTGCTCATTCACTGCTGCTGGAAATGCAAACTTGTGTAACCACTATGGAAAGCAGTGTGGAGAACTCTTAAAAAAATAAAAATGAATCTGCCATATGATCTGGTTATACCACTCCTTGGCATACACCCAAAGGACTCATCCTACTTGTACATCTACGTTTGCTGCTGTTCTTTTCACAATCGGTAAGAACTGGAACAACCTAAATGCTCCTCAACTGACAAATGCATAATGAAAATGTGGTACATTTACACAATGGAGTTCTACTCTACGGTAAAGAAAGATGAAATCATGAAATTTGAAGGTAAATGGATGGAACTAGAAACTGTTATACTAAAGGAAGTAATACAGATTCAAGAAAGCAAGCAACATATGTTCTCCCTCATTTGTGGATCTTAGCACCAATCTCTTGCAAGGCTATATCCAGATATATAACAGTAGGACCCAGGAAAATGCAAAGGATACAGGAGGTTAAGAGAAAGAAAGATCCTGAGAGTGAAGAATAGCGGGAAACAGATGTTACCAAGGGAAAAATGGGGAAAATCGGCCTATTCAACTGGGAAGGGAGGAAGGAAGGACATACAAGAAACCATGGAGATAAACAGGAAGAATGAACTCAAGAGACAAGTATTATCAAAGGAAAATGGGGGATATGGGAGTACTTAAAACTGGGGAGGGAGAAGGGAGGTTAGACAGGAAGACAGAGGGGAGAGATAAAGCTTAGGTGCCCTAAAAAGCCAAGGGGAAAAGTATTAACTCAAAAGCCTCCTGAAAAATACACATACACTATCTGAACATGAGTGCATATACCTAAAGGCTATATAAGAAGGAACACAGGACTATCCTCAGGCCTCTTGGGGTAAGTCTACAGCGCAGCTCTCTGCGCCGGGACTCCCTAAGGGACACTCACCCTTCCATCCCCCGCCTCGCCGTTCTATACTCCTAGTTTGGGCCCTGCGCCATTCCTAGTCTCAGGGCCCCAGACACCTGGGGAACCAATACTGCTTCCTGACCCTTCTCACCCAGAGAAACTCAGTCCCTTTCTTGGGCTCCAGGAGCACCACTTCTGGTCCTGGCCCTGCCCTCACCTCGCTCTGCTTCCCTGGGCCTGCACCACCGGCTAACTCTCCTAGCCTGCACTACTATCCTCAGGCCTCTTGGGATAAGTCTATAGCGCAGCTCTCCGCGCCAGGACTCCCTAAGCGACATTCACCCTTCCATCCCCCCCCCTCGACGTTCTATACTCCTAGTTTGGGCCCTGCGCCATTCCTAGTCTCAGGGCCCCAGACACCTGGGGAACCAATACTGCTTCCTGACCCTTCTCACCCAGAGAAACTCAGTCCCTTTCTTGGGCTCCAGGAGCACCACTTCTGGTCCTGGCCCTGCCCTCACCTCGCTCTGCTTCCCTGGGCCTGCACCACCGGCTAACTCTCCTAGCCTGCACTACTATCCTCAGGCCTCTTGGGATAAGTCTATAGCGCAGCTCTCCGCGCCAGGACTCCCTAAGCGACATTCACCCTTCCATCCCCCCACTCGCCATTCTATACTCCTAGTTTGGCCCTGCGCCATTCCTAGTCTTGGGGCCCCAGACACCTGGGGAACCAATACTGCTTCCTGACCCTTCTCACCCAGAGAAACTCAGTCCCTTTCTTGGGCTCCAGGAGCACCACTTCTGGTCCTGGCCCTGCCCTCACCTCGCTCTGCTTCCCTGGGCCTGCACCACCGGCTAACTCTCCTAGCATGCACTACTGTCCTCAAGCCTCTTGGGGTAAGTCTATAGCGCAGCTCTC
>NW_008355784.1:140648-150166 GCF_000622305.1 Nannospalax galili | reverse complement strand
TCACCTAGGAATGGAGAAGGGAAGGACACACAAGGAACCATTAAGGTAAAGTGGAAGAAGGAACTCAAAAGAGGGGGGGATAATTGGGGGAAAGGGGGACAATTAAACTGGGAATGGAGGAGATAGTTTAGACAGGGAGAGAGGAGAGAGAAATAAAATGCATGTGTCATAAAAAATCAGAGGGAACTGTATTAACTCAGAAACCCCTGAAAAATACACATACAATATCTGAACATTAGTGCATGTGTATACCTGAAAGCTACATAAGAAGGAACACAGTGCCAGACAGGAGAAACCTCCCTGTTACCTGTTAGTCAGGGTGGTCCAAAAGACTCCCAAAATAACACAGGATATTGCCACAGCCCTTGATTACCTCCCAGAACTTGAAAGTAAGACCCTATTGGTGAAGCCAGGACATACTTGGACTTGTATCAATAAAAAAAAAAAAAAAAAAAAAAAAAAAAAAGAAGGAACACAGTGCCAGACAGGAGAAACCTCCCTTCAACCTGTTAGTCAGGGTGGTCCAAAAGACTCCCAAAATAACACAGGATATTGCCACAGCCCTTGATTACCTCCCAGAACTTGAAAGTAAGACCCTATTGGTGAAGCCAGGACATACTTGGACACAGGACTTGTATCAATGGAGTTGGAACTGACTTGGAAGCCTCCTCCCTCAAGCCTAGCTCTCACAGTTCTAGAGGATACTATGCCAGCTGCTAGGGGGAAAAAAATCAATCAATGGTCCAACCTAGCTCTAAAGCCTAATAACCACAATAACTGGCACAGCAAACTATCTCTATTGGTGCAGCAGTAGCACTTTTATCTAGAGGGTAATCAACAGCTATCTAATTGGACATAAAGCCCTCTCAATGGGAACTCATGAGTGCCACTGTAAATATAGTCAAATACACATGGCTGTAGTGGTCATGGATCCTAGACAAATGAATTTCTTACTGTATGCTAAATATGGATTCTAATGTTTACAGAGAAGTATACCCTACACCGCTTGTCAAAACTTCTTTTTGCAACAGATGGAGGCTATTACAGAGTTCTATAATGGTCACACACAGAGAATAGATGTTTGAGAGATACCCAGTCCTAAGTGACATATCTACAGTGGAACCTCTACATCTAAGGTTCATGGGATATAGTGAAATAGGGGGTAGAGGAAATACTAATATATCCCTCAACTCTCACCAGCTTCCTCATACAACAGAGTGTGATGCACACAGAAGGCCACAATTGGCTAAGTTTTAGAGAACAAAAGACAGTAGAGTATGTGTCCCTGGACAGGACTGCTATATTAAACCTCACCCACCCATGGCTCAGGGACCATTACAGAAGAGAGACCAAAAAGATTATAAGAGCCAGGGTTAATGCATGAACATAAGGAAACAGGGAACTTGCTTACATGAACTTAAAATGGTGACAGCATACACAAGGCCCATGCCAACTCAATCAGACAAAAATTCAGCATAGAACAAGGGAAATGGGAAGCAGTCCTCAACCCTAGCCAAGGAACTATTGGCAACGACTACTGCTGGGTGAGGTAGAGTAGATCTTTAAGGGTGTGACTTGAGATTGGCTGACTAGACTTCAGTGGATGAACTTGCACCAAAGGACATCTGGATACAAATGGTTGACCAGATTTCACTTAACATATATGAAAGAATGCATGCAATCTGATGGGGGTGGGGGGAGTATGGGGAATGTGGTTGGGGAGGGGATCAAAATTTGATGAACATCTATTACATGAAATGCACAAAAACTCAATAAATATTTTAAAAAGCTGCTGCTAATGTGCTTATGTGTTCCAAGCCAGCCAAGGTCCACCCTCAGCTGGCTGCTAAACTTGGAAGTAATGTCATGTGGGGCTTTGGAGGCATGAACGATACAGAAATGTGGGGGGGGTGTCATGGGCTCTTGCTCCATGTTTTCTGTGAGCCACTGAGGCCAGGCAACCTGTGGCAAGGATGGAGAGGCCACTGCATGATCCTGTGAAAATAAAGCCTGGGTTGTAGTGAAGACCCCAAGATGTTGGAAATGCCAGAAGTGTGAGGACATCTGCCAAAGATCACTACATACAGTGGAACTTGCCCAAGAGAAAAATGTACGTTGCAGGCAGCAAAACTGGCGAGGTGGAGCCAATAAGCCCACTGTAACTAAAGCCTAAGGTTTTGGACATAGAACTACAATATTTGGTGTTTGCCTTGCTGAGTTTCAGTCTTGCTTTGGTCCAGTATTTCCTCATCATGCCCCATTCATCCATTTTGGAATGGGAATGTATGTCCTTTGACATTGTATGTTGGAAGTATGTACCTTACTTTTTTTATTTTACAGGGGGTGGGGGAAGTCACAGTTAAGAGAGTGGCTGGGGTCTTAGAAGAGACTTTGGACTTCTGAACAGTGTTGATGACTATTAAAGATTATGCAACTTTCGAAGCTGGACTGTATATATTTTTCATTATGGACTAGCCATGAGCTTATGGGGGCCAGGAGTGGAATGTGGTAGTTGAATGACAAATGTGTAAGTTTCCTGCTCCTGCTGCTTGCTCCCTTACCTCACCTGTCATTTACCCGTGCTCCCTTAGAACCATAAGCCAAAATAAACTTTCTTTAATATGCTGCTTTTGGTCATGGTATTTTATCACAGCAATAAGACAGTAATTTATACATGTATGTGCATACTTTACATGTAATTAGGACAGCAAATACAGTTCAAATTTTCATTATTTATAACACTAAAGTAAGTAAATATCTACTTAGATTTTTTGTTTAGAGTGAATCAAAAATATATTACGTGATGGTTCACAGGAGGTGGTCAAATGAGGCAAAAACACACAAAAACCTGTCAGCACTTTACAAGGTAAGTATGTTTGGTAAATATCAAGCAAAAGCTTGTTGAACGAACATAACAGGTAAAAGAAAAAAAGCCACCAGTCTTAAAAGAAGGCAAAGTTCACCTTATGTTATCTTATTCAAGAAAAAGGTCAAGCATGAAGACTATGGAATCAGCTTTGCGTACTTAACTTGCAATTCAATACTAAAATTGTCATGTCATTTTCCATTGTGATGAATCCGATACATACGTCACTTCATTTGTTCTCAAAATGATAGTGAAGTTTTAGAAGTTCCCTGGTGGCGCATGCCTGTAATCTCAGCACTCCGGAGGCAGAGGCAGGCGGATCTCTGTGAGATCTAGGCCAACCTGGACTACATGGTCAGTTCCAGGACAGCTGGGGCTACAGGGAGACCCTGTCTCAAAAAGACCAAAAAATAAAAAAACAAGCCAGGCATGGTGGCACACACCTTCAGTCCAACCACTTGGGAGGCAGAGGCAGGTGGATCTCTGTGAGTTCGAGGCCAGCCTGGTCTACATACTGAGTTCCAGGACAGCTGGGGCTACAAGGAGACCCTGTCTCAAAAAAAGACAAAAAATAAATAAAAATAAAATAAAAATTTTTTTAAAGATAAGACAAATTTAAAAAATAAATTCCCAACAAATATTTGAAATAGGAGCTTGCCTATTTCCCTATTTGAAAATAGGGTAAATAAAGAAAGCTAAAACTCTGTATTTTAAGAAATATTAACTTATACAATGAAACAGAATATACGCACCAAAAAAAGGGGTCGAGGCAAAAAATATGCCACCTTGCATTCCTACCTTCCTTTCTTAGAATCAACTTAGCAATAATCCAAACAAATCAGGCTAAGAAGTAATGACAAAGGTAACATTGTCCAAGATTTTACCATATCCCAGGTAAAGGCAGTAACTTTAACCAGGCACAGTCAGGTACTTTAACTGAATCAACTTGTGCAAGCACTACCATAGAGGTTTTTTTGTTTTGTTTTATTTTTATGTGTATGCATGTATTGCATGCATGTATACAAGTGCACTCGTGTGGTGCAATACCTGCAGAGATCAGAAGAGGGTGTCAGATCTCCTGGAACTGGAGTTAGGGACAGTTGCTAGCTGCCATGTGGGTGCTGGAAATCGAACCCGGGTCTTCTGCAAGAACATTCAGTGTTCTTAGCCGCTGAGCCATCTCTCCAGCCCCACTATCCCATGCACAGCAGTAAGACTACTAAATAGATAAACTGACTTGTTCAAACCCAGAATATAGGCAGCAGGGCAGGACTTCAGACCCCTGGCAATTCAACTACGCTGTCTGAGCCTTAACTACTGGACAACATTTATTTGAAATATTCTGCTGCTCTCATAATGGAAAAAGGTAATTTTCTAAGGTTTTGATCTTTCACTACTTCAGTTTCAAGTCCAATAAAGAGTGGATTTCAACTGTAAGGAAGAATGGGGAAGAAGAGTCTCCTAAGGGGACAAACTAGGTCGAGCATTACTCAAATAAAGTCAAAGTATTAGAAACCTTGGAAGAATGGCAGACAATTGAACCACAGTATTCTGTCACAGAAGTGAAAAGTACGGAGTACAAAAGATGAATTTTATTTCTACAGGGCTCATCGATTGCTTTGAGGAAGAAAATTCTATCACCCTTCTGCTTTGAATCAGCATGCAAATACACAGATTAAAGAAAGACTTAGAAGGAAAGGCAGCAGCAAGATATAAAAGGAAAATTTTTGATATTCAAGACTTCCTGAAATACAGGGTTAGTTTGCCATATCCTAGTAAATATGAGAAGTTACGAGGAAGCAAGTCTTCTTAAGAGACGCAGAAGACACCCCTGCATAGTCTGAAGAGCTGCAACATTGCCCCCCAAATGAGCTAACGAGGATGACAGATCAAACATTTGATTATGAGAAGGGCAGACGAAGACGGTAAGCAAGAAGTGTGCAGCTGCAGCTGTATAAAAGTGCAGGCGCAGATTCTTTAGAAAAGTGAGAAGTTATGCAAGAGCAAAAGGGGCGAGGTTCCAAGAGGAAACCAAAAGTGAACGCAGCGGACAGAAGCTGGGGAATTCAGGTGAGAGCAGAGTTCTATGGAGGAAAAACATGCCCGTGAGATGGAGAGACAAGAGGGAAGAGGAGGAAGTGAGGGCACGCAGGGCCAGAGGACGCGGAGGCGCAGCCTTGGCTGCCCAGAGGACTGGGGCGCGGTGGGGATGCAAACCGGAGCGGAGGCCCGGCGTAGCCGACCGGGTGGGTCCAGGAGCGGGAGCCGAAGCACCCGCCGGGACGAGGGGAGCGGGAGCACCTACCCGGACGCGGGGCGGCGAGCGGGCCCTGGGCGGCCCTGGGAGCCGAGGCTGGGGCGGCGACGAGCTCCTGCGGTGGGCGCCTCTACTGAGCCGCATCCTCCTCCCCGCAGCACTCCTACCTCTCTTCTGCCGCTTAACTTCTTCCCCGGGATAAACAAACCCGCCGCCATTGGCGGCCACTCTGCCCGCGCCCCGACCCGGCCTCCTGGTTCGGGCGTCCCGTTCCGACTCTGCCGGAGTGCGCCTGCGCCCGGAAGCTCTTCCTGCTCCCGGCGGGAACTTCCGGCGGCCGGGGGTTGGGGTTGGGGAGCCCCCTCTGTCTTGCAGCAGTCTGTCCCTCCTGGCTGTCCCAGACCCTTTTTCCGCCTGGTAGACCTTCCTAGCTTAAAAAGCCCGGGGCCGCGCCTGACTCCTAACCCTGGAAAGTGAGAAAGCAAGCGGGCATGCGGCCGCTTTCTGTTGGGCCTTACACGGTGCAACTGTGCTCAGATCTTATTGATCTGAGCCTAGAGCTGTACGAAGAGCTGAAACAAACAGCTGTGCAGACACAAAGAGAAACCCAGAACAGTGTGGATAAATAGGTGGAAGTGGGACAGTTTCAGGTTGACGGGAATGAGGTGGACTGTTGGAGAGGAGTATGTGAAGCGCCTTTGTACAGGTGCAGCAACAACCCGCAAATGAGCCATTGTAGATTAAAAGTAAGCAAATGTCTGAATGAAGAGGGCAATGCATCATCAGCGGTTTGATTTTTAGGAAAACAGACGACAGGAACATTTTTGTTTGGCATGCTTGTATTAGTTACATGTCTTATTGCTGCAACAAAATACCCGAGGAACGCATTCTAAGGAGAGAAGGGCTTACTTTCTTGGCGGGTAGTTGGATAGTACAGGCTTTACGGCAGGGAAGTCATGGTGACAGGAGCATGAAGCAGCTGGCTGCATTGCATGGCCAGTCGGGGAGCAAAGAGTGTTGAATGCCGAGTCTCAGCCCACTTTCTTTTAATTCAGTCTGGACCCAGCTCAACATAGCAGTTTTACATTACCTTCTAGTCCTCAGAGACCCATGGCCAGCTCATAATGCAAAATGTGTTTAGTCCAACTTCAAAAGTCTTCATAGTTTTTAACAGTTACAACACTGTTCAGATCTTTAAGTGTAGAGTCTTCTGAGACTCAGGCAATCTCTGAACTGTCAGCCCATGTATAATTAAAACCCAACTTGCACACATCCAACAGACACTAGCACATGAAGATTCCCATTCCAAAAAGAGTTGAGGGCATAGCAAGGAATGATCAGATCAAAGCAGAACCAAAACTGAGCTGGGAAAACACCAAATCCTGCAGCTGCATATCCAGTATCTGGGGGTTTTGATGGCTCAGATCATTTAGGCTCTGAAGATCTTGGGCAGCCCTACCCTCCCCAGATCTGCTCCCTGCCATAAACATAATCTCTCTTTTACACATCCTCTACTCTGTACTTGCAGCTTTCTTTAGTGGACAACGATGGTTCTGGCATTGCCAACATCCAGGGGTATCTATTGCAACTTAAGTCTCACTTTCACAGTTTCTAGCAATGGCCTCTCAGACTTACTACTGGCTCTCTGGAACTATGGTACAAGACCCCATGACTGCACCGCCCCCCCAGTTCTTCATTTTTGCCAGCAAAACCAATACCACATGCATGATGATGCCAAGTTCTGCTGCCAACTTGGGGTGGAGCTACACTTCCTTGTCCACGGTTGCTTGAGCTTCTGTGAGCTCATTCTGGTAATGCCTCCTTAGCAAGGAACCTATTGACAGTGACATTCCAAGTTTAGACGTCTCTTTCAAATGGATTTACATTTTTACCTAATTTGACCTATGATGGATGGAATCCTGCCCTCAAGGTACCTTTTCCTTCTGTCCCAGCACAAAAATGCCAGAATTCTCTTTAATAGAACCAATCTCTTCAACATTTATAGTGGCTTCCAAATATGTCTGTAAGGTTAAACTCACTCCCTGTCTTCTCTCCAAACTGCCCAATTTTCACATCTTTCTGCTTCACTTTTTGCTATCTTTCACCATAGATCTGGATGAGAGCAGTAAGTAGGAGCCATGCCAAAGCCTGAATGCTATCCTGTTTTGAGATTTTTTTCCATCATACAATATATTACTCCCATATTCATCCTCACTCAAGTTCTCAGGACATGAATGGAATACAGCCAATTTTTTCCAGACTATGACATGAATGATTTCTAGTGTGTTTCCCAATAGAGTCCTTGTTCCACTTCTGAAACCTATGAGCCAGACTTTCACGACCCACATTTCTCTCTCAGCACTCACGGCTTCCAAACACCCACAAATACCTGAGTTTTTCTAACCTAAAGTTCCAAACTCTTCCATTTCCCTCCAATAAACTGGTCCCAAAGGTTTATGAAACACATGGTCAGGTAATCACAGCAATGACTCCACTTGTCAGTACCAATTTTATGTATCAGGTACTAGTCTTGCTGCTGTGACAAAATACCTAGTGAAACTTAATGAAAGTAGGTATGTATTTTGACTAACAGTTCAAGGGCACAGTTCATCATGGTGGAGAAGGCAGAGCAGCAGGAGCTTGAGGTAACGGGATACCTTCCACTGACAGTCAAGAAGCAGAAAATGACAAATTCTTGTGTTCAGCTTCCTTTTTCCTTTTTATTCAGTCTGGAATCCCAGCCCATGGAGGGGTGCCACCCTCATATAAGGTCCATCCTCCCACCTCAATTACTATAATGTAGAAGTTCCTCATATACATACCCAGAGATTAGTTTCCTAGGAGACTCTAGATCCTGTAAGTTGACAATATTAACCATCACAATACCCATGAGAGGAACATGCATGCACGTTCATTAATCATTTTATAAGCTTACTTAAAACATATATGCACAGTTTAAATGGACTTGGCACACAGAATAATAATGTCTACCCAGGAGCCATAGGCTAATAGAGACCCTAGTGCCAGGCAAAGGACACGTTCCTTCAAGTTGAAGAGGGTATTCCAAGAGAACCTCTAAATGATATAGATTGTTGCTGTTGCCCTTGGTTGCCTCCCAGAACTCGAAGGTAAGACCCTATTGTTTAAGACATTATACGTTTTGGTCACAAGACATGGAGGAATGGAGCTGGTACCAACTTGGAAACCTCTTCCTTGAGGACTACTTCTCATATCAGAAGATGCTAAGCAAGCTGCACAGGGAGAAAAGTTATCAATAGTCCAACCCAGCTATAAAGCCTATGAACTACAGCAATTACTGGCCCAGCAGGTGCAATAGTTGCACTTTAAAAGATATCATATTTATTATTTTTATTTTATGTGTATAAGTATATTGCCTGCATGTATGTAAGTGCACCTGTGTTGTGCAATGCCTGTGGAGGTTATAAGAGGGCATAGGATCCCTTGGAACTGGGAGTTACATATGGTTGTTAGCCACCATGTGGGTGTTGGGAAACATATCCAGGTCCTCTACAAGAGCAACCAGTGTTCTCAACTGTTGAGCCATCTCTCCAGCCCCAGTAGTGGCACTTTTATCTTGGGGGTAACCAACACATGTCTAACTGAACTTAAGACTCCATCAATAGGAGAAAATTCATGCTGGCATTATAATCTTAGTGTGGCTGTAAAGGTCGTAGACCATAGAGGAGAATCAACTACTGCCATTTCCCTAAACCAAATATAGTCTCTAACTGTATTTTAAATACTTATCCTTATACTCAGATATGAGCATAGCTCCCCCCCCCATACCCCCATTAAAGATGCTTCTTTTTGCTGCATATATAGGCTACTAACAGAGATCCAAAACAGGTCAAGATGCAGAGAGTAAATGGCCATGGAATGCCCAGCTGCAATTAGTACATCGATAATGCAACCCCCACACTGAAGGCTCAGGGAGCATCTCAGAAGAGTGGGCAAAAGGTTTTATGAGCCCGGCCACTGCTGTGAGATAATGTCTTCTGGCCATGACACAGAAGCTGTACCCATGAAATTTCAACAATATGGTCCCCTAAACCAAACTTACATAATGACCACACCAGTTGACATACCAATATGGATGGGGACATTTCATAAGGCCTTGTCCCTAGAGGAAGAGCTACAGGTAGGAATGGCTTCTAAGAGAGAGAGAATCAGTTTTCTCCAGGGATAACTCCAAGGAGGTTAT
Organism: Nannospalax galili; assembly: GCF_000622305.1. Lineage (NCBI taxonomy): Eukaryota > Metazoa > Chordata > Mammalia > Rodentia > Spalacidae > Nannospalax > Nannospalax galili. Next base: position 140,821 of record NW_008355784.1, on the reverse strand, counting down.
CCAATTCCAAGCAGTCAGAACATGTACATATGAGTAACCCTGACCCTGAATGGACTCAGTAGTGTGTGTGTGTGTGTGTGTGTGTGTGTGTGTGTCTGTATGTGTATACAAACAATTATAAAAGAGGTTATGAACTAGAGAAGGATTGGGAGGTGACAAAAGAGGAGTCGGGA
>NW_008355784.1:117322-140568 GCF_000622305.1 Nannospalax galili | reverse complement strand
AAAAAAAAAAAAAAAAAAACAGAGACTGCCAAGCCTCATGCCATCTGCTGCCAACACCCACTTGGACACAGAATATCCACATATCCACTAATGGATAAAAGTGAGCTGATGCAGAAGGTCAAACTGGCATGGCAGCCTGTATGAAATCTGTAAATGAGCAAGGAGTCAAGTTATCTAATTAGGAGAGGAATCTTTTCTCCATTGCTTATAAAAATGTTGTAGGAGCCTGTAGGTCATCTTGAAGGGTGCTGAGAAAAAGTAGCAGTGGATGGGAGAGAATACAGAGAAAATTGAGACTGAGCTAACCAATATCTGCAATGACGTGCTGTCTCTTTTGGAAAAGTTCTTAATCCCCAATGCTTCACAAGCATAAAGCAAAGCCTTCTATTTGAAAATGAAGGGAGACTATTACCGCTACTTGGCTGAGGTTGCTTCCAGTGTGACAACAAAAGGAATTGTCATTCTTGTGGATCTGTCAAAGCCAGCATACCAAGAAGCATTCGAAATCAGCAGAAAGGAAATGCAACCAACACATCCTTTCAGATTGGGCCTGCCCCTTAACTTCTCCTTGTTCTATTAAGAGATTCTGAAGTCCCCAGAGAAAGCCTGCTCTCTTGCAAAAACAGCTTTTGATGAAGCTATTGCTTCATCGTTAAGTGAAGAGTCATGCAAAGACAGCAAGCCAATAATGCAGTTACTGAGAGACATTTTGACATTGTGGACATTGGATACCTAAGGAGATAAAGAAGAAAGAGGGGAAAAGTAACTGGCCTTCCAACTTTTGACTGCCTCATTCTAAAATTTACACAGTAGACCGTTTGTCATACATGCTGTCCGCAAATAGTTTTTTTTGGTTGTTGTTTATGATTTATGACAGATTTATGTTACTTCTATTTGAATTTCTGTATTTCCCTTGTAGTTTAAATGTTTTAATATTAGAGAGTAGAGCCAGTTAACATTTAGGTAGTTACTCATTTTCATCTTGAGGTGGTCAATATAGGGATGTGGAATTTTTATACAAGTTATATGTTTGGTATAGTACTTTGGGTACAGTGTGGCTTCACAAGGGTCAGTGTTAAAACTGGTTCCATGTGTAAGCAAAGAAAACTGCCTACATATTGGTTTGTCCTGATGGGGAATAAAAGGGATAATTGATTCTAGTCACAAGTGCAGTTATTGTGGGCACTGTCCTAGTATGTTTCTTCATTGCTGTGACAAAACATTCTAGCCAATACCAACTTGGGGAGGGAAGGGTTTATTTGGCTTACATCTCCCAGGTCACAGTTCATCGCTGAGGGAGCCCAAAGTAGAAACTCAGGACAGGAACCTGGAGGCAGGACCTGAAGCACTGGCCATGGAGGAACGCTCCTTACTGGATTGCTCCCCTGGCCCCTGCTCACCCTGCTTTTTTATACAACATAGGCCCACCTGCCCATGGGTGGCACCACCCACAGAGGGCTGGACCCCACAGACATGGCCACTGACCAGTCCAATGGGGAAATACACCAATTGAGGCCTCCTCTACCCAGGTGTGGCAAGTTGACAACTAAAGATATCCAGCTCAGATAGTTTAAGGTTTGGAGCACTTACATGGTCGTGGTGCAAACAGGTATCCCACAGGCACACGTTGGAATCCCATGCTTCTGTGGGGTAGCCAATCCCAGTGTGCACACCTTCAACCACAGCTGCAGAAGCATTCCTTCAGGCAACGTTGTGACCTAGTTACTCTGGATATGGGCAGAAATGGTACATATTCCATTTTTGTAAAGTTACCTGCTGTTTGCTTTCATTATTTTTGCTACATATTTCATTTGTATTTAAATGTTTTACACAATCTAAGAATAAATGTGAAAGTAAAGATGCAGTAAAAATGAAGTGCTTGGCATTCATTGCTTCATATCAAGCACAGCAGGAAAGAAAAAATCCCATGTTTTTAACTTTTTAAGTTTTTTTTTTAAATATATTTGCCTAACATGTGTGTGCTGTAAACAGTTAAGTGGGAAATAACTTGAGATGATGGCTGGCTTTGTTTAATATCTTTTGAAATTTCCATGAACAATCCAAGCATAATTGTTAAGAACATGTGTATTAAGTTCATGTAAGCAGAAAAGAAGTTTTATGAATTGAAAAAAAATTAAGGGGGACTGGAGAAATGGCTTAGGGTTTAAGAATTTGGTTCCCAGCACCCATGTCATACACCACACAATCACCTGTAACTCTAGGGAATTCAATGTAGTCTTCTGACCTCTGTGGGCACCCACATATGTGTATATACGCACAGTCACCATATATTTTTTTAAGTTCAAAGAACTAACAGGACATGCTTGTCAGAACATGCATAAATACCATAACATTCTTTCATTCTTTCTTTCTTTTTTGTTGTTGCAGGACACTGAACCCAAAGTCTTCGACACAAGCACTCTACCACTGAGGTACCTTCCCATCCCATCCTGTATCATTGCTTTTAAGTCCTCATCTTCTACACAAGTTCTTACTAGAAAATTGATTCCTGTTTTACACATCAAAAACACCAAGGGCCAGAAATGATAAAGGGTTACCAAAAGTTAAATAAATAAGAGCAGCTATCCTTCACTTCCAATTAACACATGATACTGTTAGTCATCTATTTAAGACAGAAAACATCTTTGGAGTGTCATCAATGCCATAAATTTTCAGAAAGCCATCAGATCAGTTTAGCCATAGATATAAAGTCTCCTTGAAATGAGTTGGTAGACTGTTAATGCACATCAAGGAACACTAAGCGTTAAAAAAAAAGAGAGAAAACAAATGGAAGTGAACAATAAAGCACTAAGTGAAGAGAAGAAATATTACTATAAGCATTTTACCGTTTGAACTAATAAAAACGGACAGAACTACTTGGTATAGTAATTGTGGCTATTTGTTAACTTTGTGATATGTGAGAGTCAGTGAAAGTTGCACATAAATTTGACCAAGCCTATCAACCAATTTAAACCACTCAATTCTATACCACTCCTTCCTTTCTAGTACTTTGTTATTGGCTGCCCCATTAGTGTAATATGCTCAAGGAATCAAATTTTAGGTCCCTTACATATAATTGGGAGTTAAGATAGTAGTGATACTGATTAATTCTTTTTTTTTTTTTTTTGGTCTTTTTGAGACAGGGTCTCCCTGTAGCCCCAGCTGTCCTGGAACTCGCTATGTAGACCAGGCTGGCCTTGAACTCACAGAGCTCCTCCTGCCTCTGCCTCCTGAGTGCTGGCATTAAAGGCGTGCACCACAACGCCCAGCTGATTGGTTCATCTTAATGAGCTGATTCATAAACTTCCACCAAAAGATATCAAATTATTCTGCAGAGTATCCCCATAAAAATGTTTCCTTAAGATTGCTTTCCTTACCCTGAGCTTTAATATGTAGTCAGACTTTTATGATCCCTCAAGCTTTCAGTGCAGATAAGGGGTCCATGGACTTGCTCTCTCTTGCACACACTTCTGTCTCCCCTCCAGCTCTCAATGCAGCCAAATTTTGCTCTCATCCTTAATCAGAGAAGCTTCTCTTTGTAGTGAATAGCAGTGAATTCAGAGACCCATGACTGTTGGAGATGCTTAGAATGACAATTTAGTGCTCAATCCTAAACAAAGCATTACACCACACTGTTTATAACTCAGGGAACATTGTGGAAGAGGAGGGAGAAAGAATGTAAGAGCTGGAAGATAGAAGAGAAACACAATGCTATCTTCAGGGTATGACATGACCTTTAAAAACATGATCTCACAGCAGCTGCGGTTGCCTGCACTGGACCTGCACAAGACTGGACTCGGCTACAGTCCACCAGGGAACATGGAAGGGCTCATGGAATCTTACCCCTCCCTGCTGAACTATTGGCAACTGATGGATTCTGTGGGAAGGACAGTCATTGTCCCTCCAGTTGTGTGCCACTGAGCTTACAAGGTTCCAGTGGATAGTGGACACACAGATGGTCCTGGTTAAAATCAGAGGGATAAAACACATACACACACAGACACACACACACACACACACACACACACACACACACACACAAACACAAACACACTTGTGAATATGGGAAATGGACCTGTAGGAAAGAACAGGGAATCATGTAGGAAGGAAATAAGAGAGAATGCAATATGGGAAATGGACCTGTAGGAAAGAACAGGGAATCATGTAGGAAGGAAATAAGAGAGAATGCATTATATATATATATATGTCTGTCTTCAACTTCCCAACAAATCTTTCTTCCCTCTGCTTGTGTCCTAGCTCTACTCCTTCCATACAATATAATTTGATGACATTTATATCTCCTCTGCCATTAACACCTTCCCACATTACCCCCCACACACTCATTTCTGTGTACTCTCTCTTTATAATGAAGCCCATAGAGTCTATCTTGAATCCCCATATGTTCTCCACTGTGAGTCCATTCACTGGAGTTTGCATTAGGAGTTGTGCATGCTGTCACCATTGCTGTGAGTTCACATGAGTAACCAACCAGCCATCTGGAGACCTCCCCCTCACCATGGCCATCCACCACCTCTGGCTCTTACAATCTTTCAACCTCTTCCTTTGCCATGATCCCAGAGCCTTGTGCTCCAGAGACCTGACAGGGACGTTCCACTCAGAGAAAAGTGCTCTGCAGCCCCCTTCTCCTGGCACAGTAGAAAGCCATAAATTTCTGTGTCAAACACCATCTGCTGCATGAGGAAACTTCTCCAGTGAGAGTTGAAAGATGTGTTAGTCTTCAACAGTGGGTGAGTACCTAATCCAGCACAGTCCACTCCGATTGTCCCTCTTGGGACTGACAGTCAACATTATTATGAGGGTACCATAGTTACATCTCATAGGAGGGGACCGCAGCTCCAGCTCACAGGAGGCAAACCACATCTTCAGCTCACAGGAGAGGACCAGGACTCCAGCCCACAGGAGCAGACCACAGCTCCAGCTCACAGGAGGGGAACCATGACTCAGCTCACAGGAGAGGATCGCAGTTCTAGTTCACCAGAGGGGACCACAACTCCAGCTCACAGGAGGAAGCCAGAACTCCAGGTCACAGGAGGGGAACCAGACTCCTGCTCACAGAGAGGACCACAGTTCTAGTTCATTGGAGGGGAACCATAACTCCAGCTCACAGACGGGTCCACAGCTGCAGTTCTCAGTAGGGAACCACAACTCCAGTTCACAGGAGGGGACCACAGCTCCCACTCATAGGAGACCACAGTTCCGGCTCACCAGAGGGGACCACAACTCCAGCTCACAAGATGGGACAACAGCTCCAGCCCACAGGAGGGGACCACAGCTCCAGCTCACAGGAGGGGGCCACAGCTCCAGCTCACAGGCGAGGACCACAGCTCCAGCTCACAGAAGGGGACCATACCTCCAGCTCACAGGAGGGGACCACAGCTCCAGTTCATAGGAGACGACCGCAACTCCAGGTCATGGGAAGGGGCTACAGCTCCAGCTCAAGGGAGGGGAACCACAGCTCTAGCTCACGGGAGGGAACCACAGGTCCAGCTCACAGGAGGGGACCAAAACTCCAGCTCATGGGGGTGGGGGACACGGGACCACAGCTCTAGCTCACAGGAGGGGAACCACAACTCCAGCTCATGGTAGGGGAACCACAACTCCAGCTCACAGGAGGGAACCACAGCTCCAGCCCACAGGAGGGGAAACAGCTCCAGGTCACAGGAGGGGACCACAGCTGCAGCTCACATGGAGAACCAGAGCTCTTGCTCACAGGAAGAACAACAGCTTCAGCTCACAGGAAGAACCACAACTCCAGGTCTTGGGGAGGGATCATCACTCCAGTTCACAGGAGGTGACCACGGCTCTGGTTCTCTTTGTTTCCTTAGGTTCTCAGGCTCTCACAGTTTTTCTCTGATTGTATCTAAGTACACTCATGTCCTGCAATACCTGAGGAGGTCAGAAGAGGGCGTTGGATCCCCTGGAATCAAGCCACTTCACTTGACTGGCTAAGATTTGGCTCCTCTGCCTAAAATCCTCAGAGACAACCCTCAGGAGAGAGGGGACAGGCCCAAGATGCCTGCGTACCTGGCCTCCACTCCTGCCCAATGCAGATCCCCATTTATTTCTAGGCTGCTACTCAGAGCCACCTGACCTAGTGCACTCCAGACTCTCAGGGTCACCCCGCCAGGTGGTGGTGGGGGTGGGCAGGAGGCCGCTATGGCCACACTGTAGAAGCTCATGAAGGTCTTCGATTCACTCAAATCATTCCAGCAGCAGCAGCAACAATAACTGCCATTGCTGCCATTATTAACCAGATAGTTGTTGACTTGTGAGGTTTTTTGTTAGGAAACATGTTATAAATGCACAAGGGCAGAGTCCTCTTCAAGGCTCTCCTCTGATAACCTTTCCTCTTTGGTAGTATAGGCTTCTGCAATCATTCGCAGCTACAACTTGGCCATGATCAGATTGGCTTCTTGTAGGAATTCTGACTTGAGGTTCCCTCAGTCCATGCAGCAGTCAAATACTTGTGCCCCTTCAGTCAGTTGGGGCCTCAGGGACTGGCTACCTGCTGCAGGGACTTCTCTTTCAAGTGCTGCTCTAGCTTTGACTCCCTGAGGAGAAATTCAGCCATGTCGTCTTGTGGCAATGAGCTTGTTTGACAGATGCCTGAAGAACTCAGAGGTAATCTCCTGCTGGCACTCAGACTGGCTGCAACTGAGCTCCAGCCTGGCCTCTCCCTTCCTGGTTGCCATAACCCAGCACGGAGCAGGCCAGGGGCTAGGGCACTCAAGAAGTTGTAATTTTGACTCCGTATCTTAGACATATCCCTAGAGTAAGCCTATAGAGAAAGCCTAGAACTCTCCATTCATCTCTCCAGCCAGAGGTCTCCAGTCTCTGCAGCACTAATGAATGTCCCAAGAGGTGAAGATGCTTAACATCATCTTTTATTTCTGTTTACTAAACATAGTGTCTGCATCAGGGTCTGTAGTTCCCTCCTAGAGAGATGCAATCTTCTTATCAGGGTAACACCTGGCTTTGAAGAGTTTCTTTAAAGATTTATTTATGTTTTATTATCTGCATGTAGGTGTACGTCTGTGTGTATTTATGTGCATCACACACATGCAGGTGCCTTTGGAACTAGAAGAATATGTCAGATCCTCTGAAACTAGAGTTACAGGCAATTTTGAGCTGCTCAATGTGAGTGTTGGGAACTGAACTTGGGTCCTCTACAAGAACAACAAGCAATTTAAGCCACAGAGCCATCGCTCCAGCCCTTGAAGAGGTTCGTTAAACTTTTACATCTGTCCTCTCTACCAGGTGGTTATCTCTGTATCCTTCTCCTTCCCCCAAACAGGGGCTGAGTCCATAAATTTGCCTCTGAAGGAGATTCAAGTAATGGAAGCTCCATGGCCTATTTTTCTCAATACACAAAGGTGCTCAGCCTCTAGAGCCATAAACATGAATCTGATCTCTCATTTGACTCTAACTCAGGCTCTAGGGCCTCCGAAGAAGAGCAACATAGAATTCCAACCTGTACCCAGACCAGCAATCTAGAAGTACAATGTCATTGGTTGATTTATAATGTTCCTGAAATTGCCTTGCAGCCAAATACATAGTCATGAAACTCATAGCCTTGGAAAGTCTAGGCTTTATGTTTCTCAGCTGGCTTATTTTCACTTCTCTGCTTTTCTGTGAGGTTCTGCTTACTCTTCATTTCTCTTCTACTACCAAACCCTGCTATTCTGCCTTTTCCAATTCTGTATTCGTACCCTTCACGAAATCAAGTGACCACCTGTCTCTAGGTGGTTCTCTCTGCTATTCTAAATACTTCACTGCCAACCAGTTTGCCATTTCCAGAATTAGAAATCATTCAGACCGCATCATTTCTAGGGAATTGTGCCTCTACTTCTCAGCACTCAGCCAAGACAACTTTCACAACTCTCCCAAACACTCATTTCTAGACCTCATTCTACCCTCAACCATACTTCTGACCACAGTTATTTGAATTTTCTGTTCTACTTCTTGCCTTCCCAGCCTTTTAGTACATTGTTGACCTCTACTTCAGTTGGAGAAAGAGTCAATATATGAGCTGCATAAATACTGGATGTACTCTTAGAAGATCAATCCCACATCTTATCAAACACTGAAAAATATAGCTGTTCCACATGAAAACCATAATTTCTGTTAAAAGTTATTTGTGTAATTTTTTTCTTGAAATATTAATTAGTACAATCTTGCAGTTTTATTTGTGTTTTAAAACAAAGATTATTTTCTTCTCCAGTTCTTAAACACTTGATAGGTTCATGCCTGTGGCTCTGGCCACGGGGCTGTGGACCCCTGGCTTGGTACAGCTGGGCCCTCACCTATGGGCAGAGGTGAGTACCGTGGAGTAGCACAGGGTCTTGAGCCATGGCCATGGACCTCAGCAACAGAAAACTAGAAATGTCATCTGGAAAACTGGCAAGGTTTGCCAATGGCTGTGCTTTGGTACAGGTGACACTGTGGTCATGGTCACAGCAGTCAGCCAAACAAAACCTTCACTTTCCCAGTTCATGCCTTTGGTGGTTGACTACAGACAGAAGGCTGCCACAGCAGGTAGAATTCCCACAAAGTACCTTAGAAGAGAGATTGGTTCTTCTGACAAAGAAATTCTTACAAGTCAAATAATCATTCAATTTGCCCTCTCTTTCCATCTGGCTGCTTTTATGATATTCAGGTTCTTTGTAATCTGCTAGCAGTATATGGTATTAGTGAACCTGATGTCCTAGCAATTAATGGTGTGTCTGCAGCCCTCTCCTTATCAGATATTCCTTGGAATGGACTTGTTGGGGCAGTAGGAATAGGAATGATTGATGAATAATGTCATTAGCCCAACAAGAAAATAAATGTCTTCTAGCACTTTAAATTCAGTGGTTGCTGGAGCACCTAAAAGTCAAATTGTCATGTTGGAAGCCTCTGAAGAAAACATGTTACAACAGGACTTCTGCCATGCTATCAAAGTTGGAGTAAAGTATACCCAGCAAATAATTCAGGGCATCCAGCAGTTGGTAAAATAAATCGGGTTGCCAAGAGGATGCCTCAGAAGATGTTTACCCCTTTGCCAGAGATTGGGAAACATTCTCACAGAATTGCCATGGAGAAGCTCTGCGTGGTTTTTACAGATTACGAACATGATAAAACTTCCAGAGATGAAGCTGTTAACAAGCTAAGATTAGATACAGAGGAACAACTAAAAGAAAAATTTCCAGAGGTCATATAAAATGTTTCTTGAAATAATAGAGTCCTTCAATGTCGTTGCAAAGGAGGTTTTTAGAAGTATTATTTTGAATGACTACAAAAGGTGCAATGGATGAGATTTGACTTCACTTAGGAATATAAGTTGTGAGGTAGATATGTTTAAAACTCTTCATCGATCAGCATTATTTCAGAGGACAAACACATGTTCTCTTGTACAGTTACATTTGATTCATTAGAATCCAGTAGTAAGTTGGATCAAATTATAACAGCTATAAATGGGGTTAAAGATAAAAATTTCATGCTGCACTATGAGTTTCCTCCTTATGCAACTAATGAAGTTGGCAAAGTCACAGAAGAGAACTTGGGCATGGTGCTCTGGCTGAGAAAGCTTTGTGTCCAGTTTGTCCCAAAGATTTTCCTTTCACCATAAGAGTTAGATCCGAAGTCCTAGAATCAAATGGGTCGTCTTCTGATCATCTATGGCATCTGCATGTGGTGGAAGTTTGGCATTGATGGATGCAGGGGTCCCAATTTCATCTGCTGTCACAGGTGTAGCAGTGGGATTGATCACCAAAAACAATCCAGAGAAAGGCGAAATAGAAGATTATCGTTTGCTGACAGACATCCCGGGAATTGAAGATTACAATGGTGACATGGATTTCAAAATAGCTGGTACAAACAAAGGAATGACTGCATTACAGGCTGATATTAAATTACCTGGAATCCCAATGAAAATTGCAATGGAGGCCCTTCAACGAGCATCAGTGGCAAAGAAGGAGATATTACAGATAATGAACCAAGCAATTTCAAAACCTCGAGTATCTAGAAAAGAAAATGGACCAGTTGTAGAAACTCTTCAAGTTCAGTTATCAAAATAAGCAAAATTTGTTGGGCCAGGTGTAACAATTAGTCTGGTGGATGAAGAAACATATTCTATATTTGCACCAATACCCAGTGCAATGTATGAGGCAAGAGACTTTATAATTGAAATATGCAAAGATGACCAAGAACAGCAATTAGAATTTGGAGCAGTTTCTACCGCTACAATAACTGAAATCAGAGACACTGGAGTAATAGTAAAACTGTATCCAAACATGACTGCAGTGCTACTTCATAACTCATAATGTGACCAACGAAAGATTAGACATCCCACTGCCCTAGAATAAGAAGTTGGTCAAGAATTTCAAGTGAAATACTTTGGGCTTGATCTAGCTGATAGAAGAATGAGGCTTTCTCATAAAGTGCTTCAGTCTCCAGCTATAACTGTTGTCAAAACACTCAATGATAGGAGCAGCATTGTAAAGGGAGAATATCTTTCACAGTCATCTAATTCTTCCTCTTGACACCATTTTAAAGGGTACTCATGGGTGATATTCTACAGAGCAAAATTTTAATAGTCCCTTCTAATGTGCAGACTTCTATATAGTTTAAATATATTCTAATGATTTGTATATATAAAAAAACACTTAATAAAATGTGGAAGCTCCATGAGCCCTGAGCACTACGCCTGTAAGTAAGAAACAGCTTTAAAAGATTAAACACACACACACGCACAAATGATTTTGGGAGGAAGGAAGGGAAGTAAGCACTCTACCTGTCTCAAGACTCCACATTATCACCTAAATATCTTTCTTACACTCTCCTCTCCATGGGGGGCATGGATCAGGGAGGAGGTCTAAATGTCATTAAGAACTGTTGTATGAAATGCACAAAAACTTAATAAAAATAATTTTTTTTGTTTTTGTTTTTGTTTTAAGACAGGGTCTCACTATGTGGCCAGGGCTTATCTGGAACCCCAAATCTTTGTGCCTTAGCCTCCTGAGTGATGGGATAACAAACATGTGCTGCTGTCTGGCTTGCCCAGTTTTTAATAACGTAATGTACTTTTCCTGGTCCTTTGCCTGGGCTACTTACCTTGTGCAAGCAGTTCTCACATATTCCTCACTGCACTCCCCAGACCAGATAAGCTGCCTGAATTGTAGAGCATTATCAGCCACTGGAGTTCCTTTCACAATTTTCCTTCTAGGTTTGAGGACCTTCTCTAAGGATACTGCTATTTCAGTCTATTACATTTACTTGTTTGGCCATCTGGAAATGATGATAGTCTCCACAGAGTAGGCTTTTTAATTTTGTAGCTGGAGAAGAGATGGCTCAGTGGTTAAGAGCACTGGCTGTTCTTGCAGAAGACCCAGGTTTGAATCCCAGCATCCACATGGTGATTAACAACCATCTGTAATTCCAGTTCCAGGGGATCTGACACCTTCTTCTGTCCTCCGTGGACATTGCACAACACAGGTGAACTTACATACATACAGGCAATACACTCATACATATACAATAAAAAATAAAAAATAAATTTTGTAGCTGCATTAGGTTGTCTGTCCTCTCTCCCCAACCCCAAGAGCCACGCCCAGCTCTGCATAATGAGTGTGTGTGTGTGTGTGTGTGTGTGTGTGTGTGTCAGTAGAAATTGGACCTAGGGCCCAAGATGGTTAGATAGGTATTCCTACCACTGACATGTCTCCCCAGCATTCTTTTGCCCTTTAAGTTTGAGACAGGGTCTCACAATGTTACCCAGGTGGGCGATGAACTCCCTATATACTCTAGGCAGGGCTTGAACTTGTGATCCTCCTTCAAATAGCTGATAGTACAGTTCTGTATCACTAGGCTTAGCTTGGATGCTTCAAGCTGAAGCAGGAGTGCCTGTACACTTTTACCTGTGCTTTAAGTGTCTTCTCTTTTATGAAAAATGTTTATTTATTCATTATTTTTTAATGTGTGTAAGTGTATTGCCTGCAGAAGTGCACCCATGTGTGCCATGCCCGTGGAGGCCAGAAGAGGGTGTTGGATACCCTGTAACCGGAGTTAAGAATGGGTGTTACGCACCATGTAGGTGCTGAAAACCAAATCTGGGTCCTCTAGAAGAACAGGCAATACTTTTAACCCCTGAGCAGTCTCTCCATCTGCTAAGATAATTCCATGCAGTCTATGGGACTACAAAGCAATAAAGCTCAAAATCAACACTGGACAAAGCCCTAGTCACTACACAAACTTGTGGTGATTGAACAACACACTCCTAAACAATGAGTGGGTCAAAGGAGAAATTAAGACAGAAATAAAAGAATTCCTGGAATTCAACAAAAAGGACAATACATCATAACACAACCTCTGGGACACATTAAAAGCAGTCCTAAGAGGGAAGTATATAGCTTTTAGTGCCTACATTAAAAAACTGGAAAGAACCCAAATAAATGACCTAACATTGCAACTTAAGGCACTGGAAAGGCAAGAACAAATGAAACCCAAACCCAGCAGAAGAGGAAAAATAACAAATATCAGAGCAGAAATTAATGAAACAGAAACAAAGAAAACAATACAAACAATCAATGAATCTAAGAGCTGGTTCTTTGAAAAGCTAAACAAGATAAACAGAACTTTAGCCCAGTTAACCTAAAGAAAGAAAGAGCAAATCCAATTCAACGAAAACAGAGATGAAAGGGGAAACATCACAACATACACCCAAAAGATCCAAACAATTATAAGGGAATATTTAAAAAACCTGTATGCTACTAAATCTGAAAGTCTAAAAGAAATGGATGGATATCTGAAATCATGGGAACCTCCAAAGTTAAACCAAGAAGAGATCAACAGTTTAAACAGACTCATAACATATAAGGAAATTTTTTTCTCCCTTCCTCCCATTTTGAAGACAATATCACTCTGTAGTGGGCCACAAAACATTGCAATCCTTCTGCCTTACCACTCCCAACTTACGCTGCTATTTCTTTTAGTTCTAATCACTTAATACTACTATATCAGCATGTTTTTGTAAAATATTACTGGATTTCATTTGTTAAATTTCTTCTCTTTCCTGATTTTGGTTTTTATTTCATTTATTTGTTCGGTACAGAATATACTTAAGACATCTTCTTACCTTGGAGGAAAACATTTACTTGATGCTTAAGATAGCTGTGGTGTAATTTCATTCGCATCTGTCTGTAAGACATATGCTCATTAAGGGCTTCTTTACCTTCTGGTCTTCTCCTCTGTTCCATATCTCAGCTGGTTCATGTAGGATATTATGCAGAGCCCTGTTTCAGCTGCCTCCCTGCTATGTTAGGTCAACGGAGAACAAGCAGGTGACTGGAGGGTGGGTGAAACCAATGTATTCTCCCCTCTCTTCCACTTTTGGCATCCTTTCCTGCAGCATCTTGTCTCCTATGGGACAGGCCCACTAGAGATCAGCTTTGGGCTCTGGGAGTACCACCTCCTCCCTCTTTCCAGTTTAAAGGTATAAAAGTTTAATGGCTTCCCATGCTTGCTTATTTCTGGATCCTTTGGAGTTTTTCCATCATGCATGTAGTGATTCCATGTATCAAATTCTTTGAAGTAATTACTATAATTTTTATCTTGTTGAACTTTTATGTTTTCATAGATCTTTTTCCCCATAGGAAAGTACTCATATTAAATTTAGAAATCTGTCTGCTCCTCTAGTGGACTTGGCTAAAGTCATTATTTTTCTACTCCATATTATCCAAACTTGTTTCCCACCTTCCATACCCAACCTATGTTGTATCAGTTCATACTATCCCCAGCCTTAGAACTTAGATATTTATTTTCTGGGTCACATCTTCAAAGGTGTGCAATGATTTATTATTTATTTATCTATTTTAAAAGTTTTTGTTAATCAAGTTTGTTTTGACAACTTCATAGCTGCATATAAAGAATTCTAATCACTGTCTTATCTCCCTCCCATTCCTATCAATCTTCCTGCAGGCCCTTTCAAGACTCATGCCTTTTTGGTTTTGTTTTGTGACTTTTAATTTAACAAAAGCCATCGATGTGATCATTAAATTGGAAACTATGCATTGGAGCTCACTGGGGTCACTCATCTAAAAGTAATGACTCCCCCTCTTCCTGGATTGTTCAGAAGAAAATAGCTCATCAATAAGGTGGTTGACCTACTTAGCCTCTCCTCCATTCATGACTGTTTATGGGCCCATTCCTGCGCACATCCAGTACATGCACTGCCGGCTGCTGTGAGTTCATAATTTCAATGACTGTGTCTAGTCCAGAAGATGGCATTTCACAGCCATTCTCCCTATCTTCCAAATCTTACATTTTTTACACTACCTCTTGCACAATTTTCCCTGAGTTAGAGGGGAAAGTATAAATGTCTTGTTTGGGGCTAAGCACTCATCTGTCACTTAAAGTACCTTCCATGTCCAAATCTCTGTATTCACCACTGTTCACTGTAAACAGCCTTTTTCTGATTGAAGCTGAGAATAGGATTTGTCTACATGTATAAACTTAAGTATTTAGAAGGAAGTTTGAGGCTATGTCAATTTATATAAACAACAGAATTCAGTTCCCCCCCCATGCCCTTCCTTGCCGTGTTCTTTTTGGACCAGGTTTGCATTATGCAGGTATGCATTCTCTCCTGTGGATTTGTTTGCAAATCCAAGAACAGAGTGATTGGTTATCCCCCTAACAATAGTGTCATTATTTCACAAGTGGACATATCCTGCGTGGAAGGTTGGATTGTAGTTTGTAGGGTTCAGAGCTGGGTAAGACCATTGATGCCTTTTCCCCCTCAGCAACCAAGATACTATTGTCTGAGACTATGAAAGGTAGTTGTCAGGTAGGAATAAAGGCCAATTCCAGCTTGATTTTTCTTTGTCATGCAATCAAAAGTGTATGGTGTCGTGAAAGGGTCTTACCATCTATTTCTAGTGGGCAGCCCAGAGGAATGGCAAGAGCCTGTATTGATTGTTTTGTGGGCCTCTGGAACCACCCTAATAAAAAATTCACAGGGAGATATCCTATTTCTGCTACTGGAGATATATCTAGAGGTAGGACATCCCAGCCATTCAGAGTATCTCCCTACAAATTCCTTTAAAAAATTTAAATTATGTTTTTTTCAATTTTTAAAAATTATTTATTTAATAGCCACATAATTAGAAGAAGCATTTCATTACAACAGCATTGACATATTCAATAACAATTTCCAGAGCTATGATGCATCTCTTTCAAAATTGGCTATAAATTTGTAGGATTACAGTTGAATTAATACAATTATACAATATTGTACTCAGTATAAACCCTATAAGGCATAAAATTGACTTAGGTTTTAACCTTTTAAAAAGATCTCCATTTCATTATTAAAACACACAGTTTCATACAGAAAAATTCATTTATAATGCAATTAACACATAGATATTTGCACATGCATTTCTAATCTCTGTATATATGATTATTACTAGTCACAGTTGTTTACTTTCAGAGATTCGTGGCATCTAAGCATGGATATAAAGTCATCAGGTAGATTACAATGATAATGTTTTTCACATCTAATTAATAAGGAGCAAATTTTTATGCTTTGAAGAATTATTTTTTTAATTCTTTTAAAAAGGTTTTAAAATTTAATAACCACATGATTAGAAGAAGCATTATATTACAGCTTTAACATATTCAGTAACACATTCCAGAGCAAGAACACATCTCTATGGGCATGTGGGGATCTCAGGGCGCCAGCTGCTGGGCGTGGCGCTGGTCTCCCACACGTCGCTGGAGTGCGGCGGGTCCCGCGGGGCCGCGTCTGTTGTTTGGGTCCCTGCTTCTCCGCGTTGTTGAGGCTCTCTGCTACCGGAGCTGGCCTGGTCGGGTTCTGTCCCAATTTCCACCGTGTGCACTCTCTCTCTAAGTTCTGGGCCCGTTGGCCACCAGGTCACGAGGGGAGGTGCGAGAAACGGGGAAAGCTGGATTTCCGTGAGTTGTGGTTTACAAAAAGATAGCCCTCTCCGGGAAGGCTGGATCGTAGGCAGTAAGATACAGAACTCAGCTCAGTCAGTGGTACAGCCCCTTTATTCAGTGACTCAGCTCGGCTCAAGGTCTTGGTGATCCAGCTCCGATTATTGAGGGGAAACCAGGATATTTTATACTATGGGGGTGGTAGTAAAAACCTTAGCTGATAGTTTAGGTACTTTGTGGGATGCCCTATTTACATATGGAAGTGGGCTCCTGCCAGGCTGTCAGACTGCCTGAAAATCACACAGGAAAAGCTGGCAGTTCCAGACCCGGAGGCCATGACTACTTCAAAAGATGAGTCAGGAAGATGCCGGGAAGGCACCCTGCTGATAAAAGGAGCCTCTGCATATGAAGCCGAGCCCATAGGCTATCTGGACATGAAGAGACTGCTACTTTACACAACAGGGGTCCCCAACACATCTCTTTCAAAAGTGGCTGTAATTTGTAGGTTCACAGTTGAATTAATACAGTTATACAATATTGAACTCAGTATAAACCCTGGAAGACATAAAATTGAATGAGGCTTTACCCTTTAAAGATCTCCATTTCATTTTAATGTTTAGATGTTTGCACATGTGTCTTTAATCTCTATGTATCTGATTATTACTAGTCACAGTCAGTTACACTCAGATCTTTAGTACCTGAGTATGGATATAAAGTCATCAGATAGATTTCACTGGCAATATTTATCACCTCTACTATTTATCATGAAGTAAATTTGAATGCTTCCTCCTCAAATGTCTTTTTTGTGGTTATTTTAAGGGGAGGGCGGAGGGAGGGTTGCATCAGTCATCCTTGCGGGTAAAGCAAAAAAAAGAGCTTGAGAGAGGTGGGACCATAGGAGAAGGGTATTATTAAGGGAGAAATTGGAAAAACAGGGGCACCTTTAATGGGGAAACCATGGTGGAAGGGTTAGATAATGTGAGAGATAAATAATGCCTAGCTAGTTTTAGAAAACCAGAGGGAATCATATTAGACCAATAAGCTACTGAAAAATTATACACACAACCAGATCAAAGAATATAATATATATCTAGATAAGGTTTATCTGAGTGTGTTTGGTCTTTGCCCAAGCTCTATCTACATGTCACATGGTGATTAAAAGTACCAGACTGGTGGAACTAACCTTCTTGGATGTTTAACAGACATTCTTTGAGGCCTGTACTAATTTGGTCAGAGGGATATAAAAGGTTTTGCTCCTTGCCCTCCTAGGTTGACTAAGTTCCAGGGGACTATGAGCATCTCTCAAAGTGTCCTATAACTGTGGTGAGTCACCTGCCCTCTTTATCAAGGAGGTCATAGAGACCCCATCAGATGGACCTAAACCAGTATTCAGTCTACAAAGGGGAGGGTCAACATAGAGGAAACATTTCCTCCCTGCTTCCAAGTGAAGCCAGCCATGATCAAGCAGGACCTTTGATTTATCTTCACATAGGCAGAACTGGTAAAAGAAAGGAGACCTTAAGAGTAAAAATAAATTGGTTTATCTGGGCCAACTGTATGGCCTTAAACACCCAGAAGGAAAGTATAACCAAAGATTCAAGGGGCCAATATAATTTCTTGAGTCCATATGTATAGCTAAAGGATACATAACAAGAAACAATGCCAGACAGAACAATGCCAGACAGGAGTTATTGGCCAGGGTAGCCCAAAAGACTCCCAGCATAGAACTGGGAAAATGAACAGCAGACCCAATCTTATCTAAAGGAATATTGACAACTGACTGCTGCTAGATGAGGAACAGCTGATCTTCCTAAAACAAGGCGCTCTAGATGGCTGACTAGATTCACTGAGGAATGGCTGGGGTGCTGACAACACAGTGGACAGTAACAGGGATGATAGAGTATATGGGAGGGAGGAGGCTATGGGAGGGTGCCATTTGGCAAGTGGGTATGAATAAGATTGTGTGGATGTTCTGTGTGATATAAATTATGTTTTAAAAAGTTGTTTTCAGCCGGGCAGGTGTGGTGGCACATGCCTTTAATCCTAGCACTTGGGAGGCAGAGGCAGATGGATCTCTGTGAGTTCAAGGCCAGCCTGGCCTACATAGTGAGTTCCAGGACAGCTGGGGCTACAGGGAGACCCTGCTTCAAAAAGTCAAAAAAATTGTTTTCAATGTGACTTCTTCATACCACTTCATTTTAGCTAAACTTCCCTCCCTGTCCCTTCATTGCCCCTGTCTCTTCCCCATCCATAGTTAAGCCTTTCTATTCCCAGTATTCTCTCTATCCCTGTACTTTCCTATTACCTAGGTTTTACTTTCCTTAAGGCATCCTGTCCCAATGGCCTTTTTCTAGTTTCAAGGCTTCTACAGGAATTCAAACACACAAAATTAGAGGTTTGAAGATAGGATCCATACATGAAAGAGAACATGCAGTTTTTTTTCTTTCCATGCCTGCGTTACCTTATTCAGTATAACTTTTTCCAGTTCCATCTGAAAAATGGAAATTACTTGAAAATTTCATTTTTTTCAACAAATAAACAAAATTTGATTTTATATTTCAAATTTTCATTATCCATTCACCAGTTGGTAGATATCTAGGCTATTTCCATTTCTAGGTTATTGTAAATAAAGTGGCAGTGAACACAGATGAGCAATTATTTTCATAGTAGCCTATAGAATCTTTTGGGTATATGTCCAGGAGTAGACTAGCTCCCTGATATGTTAGTTTTATTTCTACAGTTTTGAGAATAAGATTTCGTTCTTCCCCTGCCATCTTCCCAAACTCAACTGTGCTTGTTTGACTGCCTAAGATTTTCACAGCTGAGTTTGCTCATTGCTCACTGTTCACACCCTGCACAGAAGGATTGGGCAGTAAGAATCTTTTATCTCTAGCCTGAGAGTCCTGCCACACCTCCCAACCTGTGGTTGGCAATTTAGTTCTAATTGCACATGGCCCATCCTCTGGAAAAACATTTCATTACATAGATGACATAATGTTAACCTCTGAGTATTTTACCGATATGGAAATACATTTGAGAGATATTCAGTTACTCCTGATGGAAAATAGATTCATGAGGGGTGCAAGGGCCAGGTGCAGCTATGAAATACTTGGGAGCTTTATGGCTGGAAAAGGCACAAGTGATACCAGGATGGCTGGCAAAAGTCTACAGCCTGGGCCTGTAGATGATAAAAAGTAAACAAAGATATCTTATTAAAATTAAACAGACAGGGCTGGAGAGGTGACTCAGCAGTTAAGAGCACTGGTTGCTCTTCCAGAGGACCCAGGTTTGATTCCCAGCACCCACATGGTGGCTAACGACCACCTGTAACTCCAGTCCTAGGGGATCAGAAGCCTTCTTCTGACCTCTGCAGACTGCACAAAATGGGTGCACTTATATACATTCAGGCAAAACACTCATACACATAAACTGAAAATAAATTGAAAAAAGAAAATAAAAACAGAGGCTCCCAGAAACTGTACGATTGTTAAATAAAAATCCCAATGGGCATGGGTTGCCCCCTGCCCATGTGCTGTTGGCCAGGGAGATTCCAGAGGCCTGCAAAATGATAAAAGCTTTTGTTCCTAATGTTGGTTGCATCCCAGAACTAGGCAGTAAGATACTATTACTGAAAAAACCACACAGTGTGAGCACAGGAAAGGGAGAAATCAAGCTAGGACTACACTGGAAATTCCCTGCCACCCAGATGGCTGGCAGTCATAGTGAAACAAGGTGCTATGAAAATCGCTGGGGGAGATTTTCCTGAACAATACTCTTGATGATGGACCCTATGTGCTGCACTATTGACATGCCAAATAAAATGTGCCTGATGGTGCAATAGTGGTACAACTAGTGTATGTACCAACAACAAATTTCCAATTGGATTTAAGGCCCACTCCTCAAGGATGAACACGTATATGGTTCTGGCAACCCGACCTCCCAATGGCAGGGAGTTATAATGCCCTAGTGGGGAAACCACTGCAATTATTTTGTTAGAGGAATATGGTGTACCTCCTAAGGTGCCTTACAGCCATTTATATTTACTCCCATAGGTTTTGACTGCAATCAGTGTCTGAATGCTTTCCTGTTTCCCCACTTCTGTTTCACTTGCATTTTATACTAAGAGGAATACCACTGAGATGGGCCAATAACCAAATTCAGGAACAGATGATGAAAAGCCGCAAGGTTTCAATACCTTGCCACAATAAAAGGAAAATCGTCCTACATATATGTCACCCCCTCTAGGGCTCAGGGGATCCTGTGGAACAGAATGGTGAAAAGAATGTAAGAGCTGGAGAAAAGGTGGAATGTTGTATAAAACTGTCCTCTGACAGACAGACAAATAGACAGATGCCATTTTCCCAAGCTCAACTGTGCCCACTTCCTTGCCTATGATTGTAACATCTACGCTTACTGACTGCTCATGCCTTACTTGGAAGGGAGACGCAGGGGGAGTCATGGGACCTTCACCTGAGAGACAGTTCAACCACATCTCCCAATCTATGATTGGCAATGTGGTTCTAATTGTACACTGCCTGGAGGAGGAGCAGGAGTATATAAGCTGGGGAAGAGTAGGGGAGGGACTCTTCCGATCATTATGTGTAGCTATAGGGAAGCCATCATCCATGCTTGGATAGATGACGTTCCAATGTGGCCTTAGTCAGGGGAGCAGACACACTCCTATAAAAAAATCCACCCCATTGTTCTGTGAGAAAGCCCTATAAACCCACTGGTTTCCCAGGTTGCCGTTTGGTGAAATTGTCCTCAGTATGTTGTTGGGACCAAGGGAGGAGGGAGCAGACATTGTTTATACAGGTCCCCAGGAGAAATTTTAACAACAAATGAAATCTCAAAGTGGTTTTAGTCTTCATATCCCTAATGGCTAAATGATGTTGAATATTTTTTAAAAACTGGTTTATTTTTTAGCTGTTTGTATTTCTTCTTTTTAATAATTCTCTGTTCAGATCTATAGCCCATTTTAAAAATTGAGTTCTTTTCTTGGTGTTGTGTCTTTTGAGTTCTTTTTGTATTCTAAATATTAATCCTCTGTCAGGAAAAAAATTTTCTCTCATTCTGTAGGCTGTCTCTTAACTTGATTGACAGCTTGCTTTGCTGTACAGAAGCTCTTTAGTTTCATGAGGTCCCATTTATCAATTGGCTTTATTTCTTAAGTGACCAGAGTCCTATTTACAAAGTTCTTGCCTGTACTTATATGCCTACTTTCTCTTATAGATATGTTCAAGTTTCAGGTTTTATGTTGAAGATTTGGAATAGATTTTTGTGCAGAATGAGAGATAATGGTCTGTTTTCATTCTTCTACATGTGGACATCCAATTTTCTAGTACCGAATGTTGAAGATTTTATCTTTTCTACAATGTGTGTTTTTGGTGTCTTTGTTGAAATTCAGGTGGCTGTAACTATGTATACTTAAATTGGGACTTTTACTCAATTGCTCTACTTCTCTGTGTTTGTGACAGTACCATGTTGTTTTTTTATTACTATGGCTCTGTAGTGTAACTTGAGATGTGTTATGGTAATGCTTACAACATTACTATTACTATTATAGTTTCTTCAGGATTGCCTTGGCTGAATAGTGTCTTTTGTGTGTGTCCATATAAATTTTAAGATTTTTTTTTCTTTTTATGAAGAATGGCATGGAGGTTTTGGTTTGGGCTACACTGAAATTTTAATATGCCTTTTGTAAGGTGGCCATAGCCACAATACTAACTCTGCCAGCCCATGACCATGGAAGGTCTTTCTGTCTTCTAGTGTTTTCCTCTCTTTCTTCAGAGTTTTAAAGTTTCCATTGTAAAATAAACATCTTTGGCTAGGTTTACACTGAGATTTGTTTGTTTACTGTAGTGAGTGATATTGTTTCTCTTTTTTGTTATTTTTCATTTCAATTTTATATAGTATTTGTGTGTTGTTTGGTTTTGTTTTTTAAGACAAAGTCTTGTTATGTTGCTCAGTCTCCTTTTGCCTCACCTTTCTGTATTTTGGAGTTACAGATATGTACTAATCCCCCATATACTATTCTTAATAAGAGTGTTACACATTTATGATAATAAAAGAAAACTTAATGTGTTATTAAGTACTTATGTTAGAGAGGATTATCTTCATGTTAAGTAGGGTTGAACTACATGCCAAAATGGCCTTTCTTCCTCACACAATTCATTTCTTTTTGCTATTTTTATTAGTATTTAAACCATAGAAATACCTTTAGCTAATTCTTTGATGTCCTTTAAAAGACAAAGGAACTCTGAATATTAGAAGGAACTTATATTTTACTCATAGTATGATTCATATATTTCGAGCCTGTACTTATACAGACCACCTTGAGTATCTACAGAAATTAGAATTTTATGAGCATCACAGCTATTTTATAATCTATAAAACTTTAATATTATGGTTCTTAATGTTATAATTTTAGCTGCCATTGAATTTCTAGGTAACTGAAATAAAATCACATGTATTGAAATCCATAAATCATTATATTTAAAACATTGATCCAGATATGCAAACATATTTCTTGCCAGCTTCATCAACAGATTTCTAAAACTTGTTTTCATTCTCCAACTGTGTCAGTTAGCTTTCCTGCCATCTGAAAATATTAACAGAAACAAGTTACAAGCCACGTGTAATTAATTGTAGTAGTAAGTAAATTGCTTTTACTGGGAAGACAGAAGAGATGTGCTGTTCTGATTTGACTGTTATTTCTGTTTGTGGACACATAGCCTGAAGATTTGTAGAAAGAATCTGCATTGCTTTATGTAAATTGCACTGCTTTTCACATTAATGATTTTGTATTGTCTGTGAAAACTGCTTTTGTGAGATAGTGATCTCCAGTGGCAGGCTTCTTAGCATTAGTAATTGTATCACTATAATCACTAAGAATGTATATTTCTAGTCTTTTAAAGATATTTTGTTATTCATTAAACAAAAAATAAAATTATGAAACTAAATTATAAAATAATGTTGTAATTAAGGCAGGTGATGGAAATTTAGGATGTAGGCATTACAATTAAATTAGGCCAGAAAATTTGCTGCCATACCATTATTTGAATGACTTTGGACCTAGCCTTCCTTTCCGCTTCAGTTTCATGTCCTCAGATCATCACATTTATTTTGGTCTGCATTTTCCAATCCCTAAATAGATACATGGATATGCTATAAAGTCTGCTGTGATAGATATTGGGCTAGATGCCTACTCTATGGAAATTTTTTCCAAAGGTATTCATTTGCCTGTGGAAAAGGAATCTTTTTGAAATGGTACTTGCTCTATCTGGTTTTTAAATTCT
>NW_008355784.1:89056-116504 GCF_000622305.1 Nannospalax galili | reverse complement strand
ATCTGGTTTTTAAATTCTGAGAAACAAAAAGTTGTGAAAATTCATATAGAAATGATCTGAGCCAAATCCTCCATTCTCATCCTAGATAAGGAAGGAAAGGTATTAATCACAGGTCATTTCAAGGCCCTTCTGCTACTTGTTGATTAAGATGTATAACTCATACAAGGCACAGGGAAGCAATTTAATCTCCTCTCTCTTAATATGTATTTATTTTAACATTTTTAATTAAATTTTGTGACTTTCATACAGTATAATTTGACGGTAT
This sequence comes from Nannospalax galili, assembly GCF_000622305.1. Taxonomy (NCBI): domain Eukaryota; kingdom Metazoa; phylum Chordata; class Mammalia; order Rodentia; family Spalacidae; genus Nannospalax; species Nannospalax galili. Next base: position 116,239 of record NW_008355784.1, on the reverse strand, counting down.
TAGGTCCTATTCTCCATGTGCACCTCCCCTTATTGCCTCCTGGCCAAATTAATGTACTCTATTTCATATATATATCTATTTCATATATATATCCTAAAGAGTCTAGTTTGTGTCCCCAAATGTCCTTCAGTGTGTGGTTCCAGCCACTGGAGCCACTAACCTACCAAGAGTTACATCCTTGAAAGAGACTGTCTCTCCCTCTCCCAGCAGCCATCATTTGTTAAAATTTCCTTAGGTTGAGTTGGGGCTTCTTACCCACCTCCCCATGTCTATGATGGAATTTTGTCTGGTTGGAATTTTAACAAAAATTCTGAGTGGGATCCAACAAATTCTCAAAGTGATTTTAATCTGCATTTCCCTGAAGACTAAAGATATTGACAATTTTTTAAATTTAATAGCCATATGATTAGAAGAAGCATTTCATTACAGCTTTAACATACTCAGTAACAATTTCCAGATCAAGGATACATCTCTTTCAAAAGTGGCTATAAATTTTTCAGTTCACAGTTGAATTAATACAGTTATACAATATTGAACTCAATATAAACACTGTAAGACATAAAATTGAATGAGTTTTTAACCCTTAAAGAAGATGTCCATTTCATTTTAAAATATGCTGTTTCCTACATTTTTAATGCTACTAACGCTTAGATGTTTGCACATGTGTCTTTAATCTCTATGTATATGATTATTACTAGCCACATTCAGTTACACTCGGATCCTTAGCACCTGAGTATGGGTATAAAGTTATGTAGATTTCAATGGTAATGTTTATCTCCTCTCCTAATTAATATGAAGTAAATTTTTATGCTTCCTCCCCAAATATGTCTTTCTTTAAATCTGTTGATTTTTTCATGTGTGTATATCATACAGGACATCCCAAACAATCTTATTCATCTATATATCCACTTCCCAAATGGCAACCTCTCATAGTCTCCTCCCCCCACTGGAGCCCATATACTCTGTCATCCCTGTTACTGTTAACCGTGTTGTTGGTACCCCCAGTCATTCTCCAGTGCTTGTCCATCTGGTGAATCTAGTCAGCCTATCCAGAGTTCCTTGTTTTAGGAAGATAAGCTGTTCCTCATCTAGCAGCAATCAGTTGTCAGTATTCTTTTAGATAAGTTTGGGGTCTGCTGTTCATTTTCCCAGTTCTATGATGGAAGTCTTTTGGGCCACCCTGGCCAATAACTCAAAGGAAGATATCTCCTGTCTGGCATTGTTTCTTGTTATGTAGCCTTTACCTATACATATGGACTCTTAAAAATTATATTGACCCCTTTAATCGTTGATTAGACTTTCCTTTTGGGTGTTTAAGACCCTGCAATTGGCCCAGATGAACCAATTTAGTTTTACTCTTAAGGACTTTTGAGGTTCTGTTCCTCAGGGGTAATATGGCCTTGAGAGGGGCCCCTGGCTCCATTCTTTTACCAATTCCATCTATGTGAAGATAAGTCAAAGGTCCTGTTCAACCATGGCTGGCTTTGCTTGGAAGAATGGAGGAAACATTTCCCATGTTGACCCTCCTCTTTGTAGACTGGACACTGGTTCAAGTCTGTCTGGTGGGGTCTCTAAGGCCTCCTTGATTAAGAGGAAAGGTGACTAACCACAGTAACAGGACATTTTGAGAGCTTCTTATAGTCCCCTGGAACTTGGTCAACCTAGGAAGGAAAGGAGCAAAAGTATCCTTACATCCTTCTGACAAAATTAGTATAGGCCACGTAGTATGGCTGTTAAACATCCAAGAAGGTTAATTCCACCAGTCTGGTACTTTTAATTACCATGTGCCATGTAGATAAATCTTGGGCAAAGACCAAACACTCTCAAATAAACCTTACCTAGACATATATTCTTTGATCTAGTTTTGTGTAGAATTTGTCAGTAGGTTGTTGAACAAATATGGTTTTGCCTGGTTTTTTTAAACTAGGTAGGCTTTATGTATCTCTTGCGTTGCCTAACCCTTCCACCATGCTTTCCCATTTAAGGTGCCCCCATTTTTCCCCTTCTCCCTTAATAATACCCTTCTCCTATGGTCCCACCTCTCTTGAGATTCTTCTTTCCATTTATCCCCTACGTTCCTTTTATAACCTTCCCTCCCCCGCTCCCCTTAAAATAACCCCATTTTTTATCCATATTTCCCTTATTAATGCCCGTTTCCTATGGTTCTCTTTCAGATTCTTTCTTTCCCTTTACCTGCTTGTTTCCTTTTCATTGTCCCAGTTCCTGTAGTTATGTTTGGACATATACTCACTTATAAGGCCTTGGTGCACATATGAGGGAGAACATACATCGATCTTTTTTTCCTGAGTCTGTGTTACTTCACTTAGTATAACAGTTTCTAGTTCCATCTATTTACCTGCAAATTTCATGATTTCATCTTTCTTTACTGCTGAGAAAAACTCCATCCTATAAATGAACCGCATTTTCATTATGTACTCGTCAACTGAGGGGCACTTAGGTTGCTTCCATCTCTTAACTATTGTGAAAAGAACAGCAACAAACATGGATGTACAAGTGTGTCTGCAGTAGGATGAGTTCTTTGGGTGTATGCCAAGGAGAGGCATTACTGGGTCAAATGGTAGGTTCATTTGTAGTTTTCTAAGAGTTCTCCACACTACTTTCCATAGGGGTTGAACTGGTTTGCAGCCCCACCAGCAGTGAATAAGTGTTCCCCTTTCCTCACATCCTCTCCAACATTTGGTATCATTTGTTCTCTTGATCTTAGCCAGTCTGACTGGGGTAAGGTGAAATCTTAAAGTGGTTTTAATTTGCATTTCCCTAATTATTAGGGATGTTGAACATCTTTTAAGATGTTTCATAGCCATCTTTACTTCTTCTTTTGAGAACTCTCTGTTCAGCTCCTTAGCCCATCTTTTAATTGGCTTGCTTCTTGTCTTCGTCCTCTGTTTTTTGAGTTCGTTTTATATTTTGGTTATTAGACCCCTGTTGGATATGTCGCTGGTGAAGATTTTCTCCCATTCTGTGGGTTTTCTGTTTGCTTCCTTTTTTGCCTCCTTTGATGTACAGTAGCTTTTTAATTTAATGAGGTCCCATTTATTAATTCTTGCCCCTGTTTCCTGAGCAGTTGATGTTTGAAGATTTAGAAAATCCTTTCCTACACCTATATCTTGTAGGTTTTTCCTGATGTTTTCTTCTAATAGTTTCAGAGTTTCCGGCTTTACATTGAGGTCTTTGAGCCATTTGGAATTGACTTTTGTGCAGGGTGAAAGATGGGGGTTTAGTTTGATTCTTGTACAAGTGGAGATCCAGTTTTACCAGAACTATTTGCTTAATATGCTGTCTTTCCTCCAGTTAATATTCTTGGCCCCTTTGTCAAATATCAGATGGCTGAAATTGCATTTACTCATGTTTGGGTCTTCAATTTTGTTCCATTGGTCTATGGGTCTATTTTTGGATCTGTGGGTCTATATTTGTACCAGTACCTTGCTGTTTCTATGACTATAGCTCTGTAATACAGCTTAAAATCTGATATTGTAATCCCCCCAGCATTCTTAAGGTGCTTCTTAGCCATTTTCATTTCTTCACTTGAGAATTCTCTGTTTAGGTCTATCACCCATCTTTTTATTGGGTCATTTATCTTCTTATTTCTTTATTTTTTTGAGTTCTTTATATATTCTGGATATTTATCCTCCATTGGATGTATAGCTAGTGAAGATTTTCTCCCGCTCAGTGGGTTTCCTCTTCCCTTCCTTAGTTGTTTCTTTGGCTATACAGAAATTTTGTAATTTAATGAGGTCCCAAGAACTGATTGTTGACCTTAGTGCCTGAGCAGCTAGTGTCTGATTTAGAAAGTCCTTTCCTATCCCTATCTTGGAAGAGTCTGCCTATGTTTTTCTAGCAGTTTCTGAGTTTCAGCTTTTATATTTATTTTGATACATTTGGAGTTGACTTTTATGCAGGGTAAAATATAATGGTCAACTTCCATTTTTCTGCAGGTGAAGATGCAGTTTTGCCAGCACCATTTGTTGAAAATGCTGTCTTTCCTCCACTGTGTGTTCTTAGCCCCTTTGTTGAATATCAGGTGGCTGAATTATATGAGCTCATGTTTGGGTCTTCTGTTGTGTTCCATTGATCTATGTGTCTTTTTTTTGTGCTGGTACCATGCTGATTTTATGACTATAGCTCTGTAACACAATCTAAGATCTGGTATGGTGATCCCTGAGTTGTTCTTTTTTTGCCTAAGATTATTTTGGCTATCCTATGTCTTTTGTGATTCCATATGAATTTTAGGATGATTTTGGCAAACTCTGTGAAGAATGTCATGGGCATTTTGATTGGGATTGCATTGAGTGTATAAATTGCTTTTGGTAATATGATCATTTTCATGATATTAATTCTACCAGTCCATGAGCATGGTACATGATGGCACCTGAATATAGAGAATTACTTGGGGGAATAGAAGGCATGGAATTATTTCAATTTTTGTATTTGTTGAGATTTGTTTTGTGCCCTAGAATGTGTTCAATTTTAGAATAACTTGCATGAGCTGCTGAGTAGAAAGTGTATTCTTTGGAGGTTGAACAGAATATTCTGTATATATCTGTTAGGCCCATTTCATGTAATATGTTATTTAATTCAGATGTCTCTCTGTTTATTCTTTGTCCATCTGACCTATCTATTGAAGGAAGTGGGTGTCCTAGTTTATTCCTTCATTGCCATGACAAAATACTCTGAGCAATACCAACTTGGGGAGGAAAGGGTTTATTTAGCTTACATTTGCCAGTTCATGGTTCATCAGGGAGCCTAAGGCAGGGACTCAGGGCAGAAACCTGGAAGCAGGAGCTGGAACACAGGCCATGGAGGAACACTGCTTACTGGCTTTCTCCCCTGGCTCCTGCTCAGCCTGCTCTCTTATCCAACATAGGCCCACCTGCCCAGGGGTGAGACATGAATTCTTTCATCCTAGCTGTGTCATGGAAAATTTTCTATTCCTCTTTGACCTTGATAGGTAGTTTTGCTGGATACAGTATTCAGGGTTGGCATCCATGGTTGTTTAGACCTGGGAATACTTTGTTCCAGGTTCTTCTGGCTTTCATAATTTACATTGAAAAGTCACCTGTAATTCTGATGGGTTTTCCTTTATATGTAACTTGTTGTTTTTCTCTAGCAGCTTTCTGTACCCTCTCTTTGTTCTGTACAGTTACTGTTTTTACTATGATATGTCATGGAGACACTGTTCTGACAATGTCTCAATGGTGTTCTCTGTGCTTCTTGAATTTCTATAGGTATATCTTTCTTCAATTTAGGGAAGTTTTCTCCTATAATCCTGTTGAAGATCTGTTCGATTTTCTTCTCCTTCCTAGAGTATTCCTATAATACCTAAATTTGGTTATTTCGTATTACCCCACATTTCCTGAGTATTCCTTTCCTGTTATATTTTTTTCATTTTTCATAGTCTTTGCTTAAGGAGTCCAGATCTTCAACTATATCCTCCAGTCTTGATATTCTGTTTTTCATTTCATTCATTCTGCTTGTGAGACTCTCCTGTTGTTTCTGATTGGTTTATTGAGTCTTTCAGTCCTGTGTTCATTTCCATTTTGGTTTTCTTCACTATTTCTATCTTTTTAGTGAATTTGCTTTTCAAATTAGGAATTGTTTTTATATTCTATTAAGCCTCATATTTGTATATTCTTGAGCTGCCATCAAAAGTTTATGCCTTTCCTCTTTGAGTTCTTTGAGTTCTTTGTGTTTTCTTGTAATTTTTTGATAAATTTTATGATTGTTATTTTAAATTCTGTGCCTGGGTTCTACATGGTGGTTTTCAATGTTGTGTGCTTCTGCAGGACTCGTGGGTTTTGTTGGGGACATACTTTCCTGGGTTTTTCATATTGTTTGTGTTTTTGCATTGCCATCTGGGCATATGGATATTCTTTGTTGGTTATGTGTTCAACAGGAACTTCTACTCTGCTTTTGTTTAATTTAATTTTGGTTCTGTTAATGTTGTTTATATAACTTATTTACTTTTCGTTTTGGTATGGAAGACAAATTAGTGGGTATTTCAGGTTCTTGTTGGGTAGTAGACTGGTCAGAGTCCTGACTGAGCATGTCTGTCTGCCTGATCTGGAGGCTGAGGATTTGGCAGTGAGGAGACCATGTAGATGAGGACTTAGGGATCTATGGTAGGGTGCTTAGTTAATCTGGTTTGGGAAGCTATTCTTGGAACTTGAGATGAAGGAATTAAAGCCTGTGTGTGAGAGAGGCCTGCAGGGATGAAGTGGGGGTGGATGAGAGAAGTGGGTAGCTAGTCCTCCTGAAATGAATGAATTGGAGCCCCCCTGTGAGAGAGATCAGAAGGTGATGGGGTGGGGGTGGATGAGAGAAATGGGGTAGGGAGGGAGTGAGCTTGATCTGACTTGCCAGAGTCCTGCCTGAGCAGGTCTCTAATGATAAATTCTTGAGCCAGATGTTGTGGTACATACCTGTAATCCCCAAACTCGAGAGGTTGAAGTAGGAGGATCACAAGTTCAAAGCCAGTCTAGTTAAATAACAAGATACTGACTTGAAAAAGAATAAGAAAAGATTAATTCTTCTGTTTTTTAAATATTTCAAATTTTCCTTATTGTCTTATAGGAATAAAACAAGATAACCTATTAACTTTCTTGTTGCGGTTACCAAATATTGGATTAAAAGCAACTTTTTGTGTTGTATATGTATATGTATGTGCATGTGTGTTTTTGTGTACAGATATATGTGAGTGTATGAATGTGTTCTTTTTGAAACACCTCAAGTGTCTCTTCAGATGCTGCCCACCTTTTTAGTAGGAGTCTCTTACTGGCCTGGAACTTGTATATTGGGCTAGGTTGGCCAGCAAACTCCATTGATCCACTTGTCTCAGCCATCGCAGCCCTGGGATTACAGACATGTGCCATCACATCCAATGCCTGGCTTTTTCTTCACATGGGTTCTGGGCATCAAAATCATGTTCTCCTGACTCTATAGCAAGCTATTTCCTCAGCTCACAAGAACCAAGGCAAAGAACGAAAGGTTTATTTTGGCTCATAGTTCACAGGTAGAGTTCTTTGTGATGAAAAAGACATAGATAAAGGAGCGGTTCAGAGCTATGGTAGCAGGAATTTGTTCACATCTGGGAAGGTCAGGAAGTAAGGAGCAGAAATGTCAGGATTCAGCTAGCTTTTTCCACTTTCCCTTCTTACTCATCCCCAAACTCCAACCTGTAGGATAGTATCATCCACATTCAGGGTAGGACTCCAGTCTCGGTTGAATCTCTCTGGAGACACTCTTTGATTGACCCAAATGTGAACTTCATCAATGTCCTTGGTGTTTCCTAATCTAATCAAGTTGTTGATGGAAATGAGCTTTCATAAATGTTTACATAAGTAAATCTGGATGTTAGCTACAAAAAATATTCTTACCTAAAAATGTTTTAAAAATTCTATTTCTTGAGGCTGGAGAGATGGCTCAGTGGTTAAGAGTACTGGCTGCTTTTGCAGAGGATGCAGGTTCGATTCCCAGAACCCACATGGCAGCTAACAATCATATGTAGCACCAGTTCACAGGGAATCCAATGCCAGTCTCCTGACCTCCATGGCCACTGCACAACAGGAGTGCACTTACACACATGCAGTTGTTGCACTCATACACATAAAATGAAAATGTTAGAGTATTAAAAATTCTATTTCTTTAAAAAATAAAAAAAGAATTTCCCGTTTTTATTTTGTTGTTGTTTTTCATAATGCTGGGGATTGAAACCAAGTTCTAAGGCATGCTAGGCAAATATTTGTTCTGCCTTTGAGCTGCATGCAGAGCCAAAATGATTTTTTTTATAATAACTTACAAAAAAATTATTTTTTGGAGTTTGTTAATATTTTATAAATCATCAATCCAGAAAATACTGCAGGGGTGAAATGCCAGAAGGGTTTAGAACAAAAATGTTGGAAATTTTGTTCTAATTCCAAGCCAAAATTAATTGAACAACTTTTTATCAAACTAAAGTCAGCCACTCAAACAGGAATTTTTAAAATCAACCACTAAAACACAATAAGTCCCAAAGGTGTATTAGCTTAATGATGACAGTTCTTTAGCATATTTTCTATAATTAAACCTTTACGTTTCTATAAGAACAGACAATCAGGTACGTGCAAACTCTGCAATTTATAACATCCAGTCATCTATAACCTTGGCTGAGGCAGTTCAGGGAGCATTTGTTGGTGTGGCAGTGTGTGAAGTGCTGTGTGAAGAGCAGAGTGTGCTTGTTGTGTGTTTGGAACCAAGACTGCAGTGAAGTTGCACAATGGACCGCAGAACATCACTGCCAGAAATACCTCAGAGTCACTTTGCATGTGGTTGAGAACTAATTTTTCAGTGTTACCGGTTCAGAAACCTCTTACTCTCTTGCCAATCTATTTTTTGCTACCCTCCCATACAGGGTTGCAACCTACAGTTTTGGAGGCCTGGGTCAAAGACGTACAGATGAATTCATTTTTGTGTGTACATACATTATGTAATCCTTGCCCAGATCAAGATGAGAATATCCCTCAGAGCTCCAACAGGTCCCCACTTATCCTTCTCTAGAATATTCTTGTCTGTATTGCATGAATTAGGTATTTCTGCTTCTGAACTTCCTGTAAACAGACCTGCTATAGACACCCTTGATTCTTTTTTTCAGTATTGTCTTTAGATCAACGTTGCATGTAACAATGGCTCATGTAGTACTCATGTACTATGTAGTACAGTATTCTACAGTATGAGTATACTATGATACTTAGTGTTGCAAAAACTTTCTTCTGATTCATGGTAATCTGTTGAGATTGCTTTGAAGAAATGGCCAACTCAACGGTGCCCCTTGTGGGCAACTTCCTTTCAGAGTCAATTCTCTACTTCCACATCTGGGATATCGAACTTAGGCCCTCAAGTTGGCAGCAAGCGCCTTTGCCCACTGAGCCATCTTTCAAGTCCACAACTTTTAAATGTACGATATGTGGCAATTTTTTATTTTGTTTCCATGTATTTTTGTTTTGTTGGTTATTGGGTGATAGAAATTCTGTAATCTGACTTTATGCATCCACCTTTACAGTCTTTCTGCCCCCTCTTCCATGATGATTTCTGAGCCTTGGGGAGAAGGGTATGACACTGATGTCCCTTTTGGGACTGAGCACCCTGCAATCTCTTATTCTTTGCATATTAACCAGTTCTGTGTTCTCTGTGATAATTGCTTCTACTGTAAGAAGAAGCTTCTCTGATGAGGATTGAGAGATACATTAATCTTGAAACAATAATTTCATTTTTATGAATACCTGAATAATATTCCATAGTATAAATGTATCACATTTTTCTTATCCGTTGGTCAATAGATGAACATCTAGGCTGTTTTCTACTTCCTGGCTGGGGTCCAGGTCAGACTCCATTTGGTCCTGGAGTGACAAGATGGGTGGTCACTTTTTTTTTTTTAATCTTTTTGAGACAGTGTCTCCCTGTAGCTCCAGCTAGCCTGAAACTTGCTATGTAGGCCAGGCTGGCCTCCATCTCATAGCGATCCTCTTGCGTCTCAAGTGCTGAGATTAGAGGTTTATACCACTATTCCTAGCCTAAAATGATTTTTAATATCACTGATTTATATATAGTAACTATACTAACTTGTTTTTAAAACATTATCATAGTACTTGAAATTTTGAATTCTAGATCTTGCTTTTAAGATATCTACATTTCATTAAAAACTTGAAGGCCAAAATAGTTTATTCTAAAACGAGATAAGAGTATGCCTACCCACAAGAACAGTTAGGAGTGCTTCTTTACTAGCAGGCATCTTTGTTCATACTGTTGATGTAAAAAAACAATTGTCTAGTGTCATAAAATATGATTAAAACATGGCCTAGAAATATCTGTGTGGATCACTTTTATAACATTTCATAATAGAGAGTATTTTTAATAGTAAAATGTCTCAAAGACTGGCTTTAGACACCACTCAATCTTCTTGAGATTACCTTCAGAACTTGCATTTCCCTCTTCTTGATGCATACTCTGTTACAAACTGCCCCACTGAAAACATCCTTTTATATTCTAAGTCAACTTTTTCTCTGATTGCAATTCTTAATTGAAATTTAGGCCAAACCAAGAACTGGGGATGTAGCTTAGTTGGTAGGGCATTGCCCAGCACGCATGAGGTTTTGAGTTTCATCTTTACTACCAAATACGGTAGACATGTTGGAGCACTCTTGTAATCTTAGAACTCAGGAGGTGAAGGCAGGAGAATAAGAAGTTCAAGGTCATATTCAGCTGTACAACCAGGTTGAAGGCAGCTTGAGCTACATGAGACCCTGTCTCTAAAGAAAATTATCTAAAACAAGGGTATATTTACTATGAGATGTAGAAATTGTATAATTATTTTCATTGGTATCATATTCTAAATAATTGCTAACATGGCTTTCTATTATTACTTGTTTTAGAAGAAAAAAATGTGTGACACTACCCACTTTATGAAATCTTTGTTATTTTTTTAATTCATTATTGTAAAGACATATTTTAATCATCTTATGTAGCTTTGAATTTGCACAGAACTCAGTTACTGAGTTAATGTATGTGCCTTAGGTGTTTCTTAATCCTGATTTAGGTCAATCACTGTTCCAGAAAAGAAACAGCACAGCCATCTACAACAGGCAAATGTCCTCGACTCTGTTTTATTTGCCCTGAGATCTTAGCATAGCTTGAACTTCAATCTATAAAATGAATTCACGAGCAAAATTACATTTTATTGGTCAGAACATAAGATATAATGCATGATAATATTTCTAGTCTTGTCTAGCATTGACTTAGAGTCTTAGGATCATATACAGAATTAAAAATTGTAGAAATTGCTATTGAAACATGGTCAAACCTGGCCAGGGAGGTCATAGGCCCTAGTAGCTAAGTTCCAACTACTGTTTTACTAAACAGAGAAAATATACCCATCAAAGTACCTACTAAATAATTATGCTTATTCCCATAAATTAGTGTTTTGGTCAGAGAAAGATTTTTTTATGCATTGGGCAGTGTAACTGTAGAGATTCATAACTGGTCAAAGTGCAGAAAATAAGTAACTGATCAAATGCTTAGCCATAAATGAAACATTTATATCACTCCCTCCGTGGCTCGGGAAACATTATGGAAGAGAGAGCAGAAAGAATGTGAGAGGCAGAGGATAAAGACAAGTGCTATGAAATTCTACCTCCTGGATGTGACATGGCTGTAGTACTCTTGAAACCACAGTAGCTGTGATTACCTGCACAGTACCTGCACACAATTAGGCCTGTCAGCTCCTTGTAAAGGAAGGGAAAGGACTGTTGAGACCTCATTCATCCCTTAAGTTCTATAATCAGTTATTAGTTGTTGGTGGAGGAAGTCATATTCCTCAGTAGCATAGCTGCTGGTAAGATACCCATTCTTCTGTAAATGACCTCTCACCAATGTTTCTGTTAGCAACTTAAATGAAACTAATTGGATCACACACACAAAAGATGTGAACGTAGAAGGGGACTATCTGGGAGAGGAAAGGGATCAGCAGGAGTGGGATGGAGACAAAGAGAGTAACGGGGCAAACGTGATCAAATACATTGTGTACATGTATGAAGATGTCGTAAAGAAATTCATTAACATGTAAAATTAATATGTTAATAGCACATTTTCAAAGTTGCAGAAATTCTTTAACTTTTTGTGGAGATATCTATCTAGAAATGATATTTTATTTATCTAAAACCTTAGATAGGAAAAATTTACCCATTCCTTTTAAAAAGGTGGAGGAGGGATCCTATGAAAAGATTGTTCCAATGGAGTCACATGCTTATAATCCAGCACTTGGAAAGTGGAGACAAGAGGATCAGGAAGTCAAGTTCATACTCAGCTCCATAGTGAGTTCAAGGTCAGCCTGGCATACAGAGTGAGACCCTGTCTCAAAAACAAACAACAAACAAGAACAACAAAAGATTATTTAATTTGAATTTTTTTGAACAATGTGACACTTGTAAATAAAGAAAATTTACTGAAAAAATAGTTTGTGAGAAAAGAGGCCTGGGACCCACCTTTCCTAGTTTATTAAAAACATATGAAATCCCTTTTTGAATTTGCAGCTGTACTTGATGACTTCTCCAGACATCTGCTTTTTATTTCTATACAAGTTTTTTCTAAGACAGTTAAATTTGTGTAAAACAGGACATTTTTAGGCTCTATAGGAAAAAGAAAATATATTATTTGTGTCCTTGCTGTGATCATTCTTTTTAATATTTTTCAGTAGGCTTCTTAAGTTGGACTAAGAATAAAAATAGCGATTTTTACAATGCTTAATGAGTATCTGCTAAGTAAACATTCAGAAGGTTCTTTTCATTGAGTTGCTCAGCAGCATAGTTATTGCAAGTACATGGTAGAGACCTTCCATAACCCTCCTCATTAAACACCTGATTCCTTATAGAGAGTGGTTCCTTGAACTCTTAACATATATTACAGCTTTCAAACAAGACTAAAATGTCACTTATTTTTACATAGCTACAAACATGTTCCAACTGTCCTTAGTGGGCTCTTTTTTTTCTTTGTCCTGCTTAGGTTCCCACAGCTGTCCTTCCTATGCTAGATAAGGCTGACCACAGGTCTCTAACAGCCTGACAAGGTAAGGAGGTACAGCACCCCTATTAGCATTACCAGTATAATACAGAAGTATTTTTCCTCATTTGTAATTATGTTTCTCTGCTAAGCTCTTGGGGCATATAAGTCTTTTGTTGCAGGAGTTTTTCTTTCCTACCTGTTACTTGCCATATTTATCCATATGATACATTTATAATTCTCTCCTTTCTCAGTTTAAGATATCCTTATGCTACATTTCATTTGGCTGTGATTCTACTTCCAAATCTGGTTTCTATCAAGGGTTTTCTGTGGGCATCTGGGACTCCTAGCAAGAAGCTTATGAAAAAGATAGTTAGAGACAGTTCCAGATAGATTCATGATGCTCTTCTCTGTCTGGTTGTTGATCTTGAGTCACTATATTCTTTGTCTCTGGGGCAATGAACTTCCTGGCTTCTCCAGAAGCTAACTGGTTTAATTATGTCTTCTTCATAGGACCATATCAGCTTCTACTTTCTTGTTCATGCAAGTCTCTAAGCATGTACAGCATGCTTTAGTGCATTAGTCTGCCCAGTTTATGATATTATGGTGCTTATCACGTTAAGCAAACACAAGTGCATTTGTTTCCATTATTTTAATATAAATTCTCTGAAAAAATAAGTTATTTGTTATGGTTTGAATGTGTCTCCTGTGTGTTGGATTTTTGGACATCCCAAAAATCATGTATCTGTGGCATTTGGAGAAGGGAACTTTGACAGATGAGTAGAATTAGGTAAAGTCATCCCAAGAGCAGACTGAAGATGTTCTAAGAAAAGAGAGAACTTAACTGATGCATACTGTCTTACTATGTGATGGTTCCAGTCCTGCCATGACGTAGCATGGAGTCCCTTAGCAGAGGAGGTTTACCCCTTAACTTTGGATTTTCCCCAAAGCACAATTATATTTTATTGGTCAGAACATAAGATGTAATGCATTTGGATTTTCCCAAAGTTAACTGTACACATAAATCTTATTTTTTATAGACTACTCAATCTGTGATATTCATGTATAGCAACAGAAAACAAACTAAGGCAGCACTGTAGCTCTAACTTGTCCTAGAATCCTCAGGTGGCGACAGAAAGGAAGGAAGATAATCATAATTTGCCTTGAGGCTACTCTTCAATTGGCACTATAAAACTGTTGACCATTAATAACCTGTCCATCCAGTCCTAGACCCATGATTTACTGGTACCTCAGATATCTACCTGAGGTCTGAAAGGATGTATTGCTCAATTCTATTTTGCTATTTGATGGGGTTTTTTCCTCCCCAGCACTTCAATAGGTTTTCCTTTCCCTAAGTGTTCAATTCATAGCCAAAGTTTCTTCGAATTTAGCTTTTGATAAGTTGATCAAAAACATGATACTGACATCTCAATAATGTAATTTGATTGAATGGACTCTGATAGCTAGCATCAAAGCCACCATGTATTCCTTCACGCCATATAGCGCAGCTTAGTACTTATTAACTTTCTGCTATTTTTTTCTATAAACACAAGTTTAAATTGTCTCTGGCTTGTAATAAGTAATTTTCAAGCTTGCTGTAGTGTTTCATACCTGCAATCCCAGGTTTTAGGAAGTATAGGCAGGAGGATTAGCGCTTGGCTTCAAAGCTAGTTTTAGCCACATAGTGAGCTAGAGGCCAGCCTGGCCTACATGAGACCTTAGCTTAAGAAACTAGAAAAAGAAGGATGAGGGGTAGGAAGAAGAGATGAAGGAAGAAAATAAAATAGAAAATAAGGAAATATTGTCTTTTGGCATGTTTCTCAGATCATTTCTTCATTCCTGTTGAGAAAATAGTTTTCTCTAGTATACCAAACCATGGAGAGACATTCCTTACCTTGTCCTTTGTAAAGAACAAGTTCATCTTGAAAACATGATTATGGCATGTGCAAATGTTAGCAGTTGCTTGAACAGTTCCACAGCTCCACACTGTCTCTTAGCAGTCTGAGGAGTCCCTTAATCTTTCAGAGATGCTGACATAGAAAAAACAGAATTCATGACTTTGACACAGAAAAAAATTTCAGACACAGGCAGTTGAAACAGAGCTGGAGATTTTATGAAAGACATATTTTAATTTTTTTATTCAATTTCTGTGCGTGCCATACACTACATCTTGATGATACTGGGACCCCCCTCCCCTATCTGCACCATCCATACCCCGTCCTGCCAGATTCATGGATATGTTAAGTCCGATTGAATCAAAATTATGTCCTAACATGTCTCTTGGTGTAAGTCCATCCACTGGAGCCTGAGCAGCCTATCTAGGATAACTCCCTTAAGGAAGACCAACTCTTCCTCACCCAGCAGTCATCAGTTGCCAGTAGTTTCTCAGCTAAGGTTGAGGCTTCTTACCCATTTTCCCACTTCCACACTGTTTTTTTTTTTTCTGGTTTGAATTTTTATGGGTCTTGTGCACCTGTCATCATTTCTGTAGGGTCATACAAACAAGTTCCTAGCTACACAGAAAACTGTTTCCTTTTAGCCATCCACCACCTCTGGCTCTTAAAGGCTTTCTGCCCTCTCTTCTCCAATGGTCCCTGAGCCCAGGGTAGCAGAGGTTTAATGTAGGAGTCCTTCCTTTCTGGGCATATGCACTCTGCAATCTCATTTTCTCTGTATTTTGGTGAGTTGGCTTTCTGTGTTAATCACTATCTGTTAGAAGAGGAAGCTTCGCTGGGGAGAGTTGAGAATTGTATGAATATTCTCTTTGGTCCCTGTTCTATGTCTCCCAAGCTTTAAATGTAGAGGTTGCATTGTAGGTGTGTCCCTTATGTCTGGGCATCTCACAGATAGTCTGTGTTTGATCTGTTGTGTAATTCTATAATAATCTCCATCTGTTGCAAAAAGAAACTTCTTTGATGAGTGGTGAGAGGAAATATTTGCCTGTAAATATAGGGATATATATTTACCATAAAGTAAGAAATGATGTTTATCTAGGGATGTGACAGAAGTAGATTTTTCTCTAGGATCTGTGGCCTCTCCAGTCATGTGTATTTGACAGTGTTAATACTACCACACACAAGTTCCTTCCCATTGAGGGCTTTAAGTAAGTCCAATATACTGTTGATTACCTCTAAGATAAAGGTGCCACTAATGCAACAATAGTGATAGTTTGAGGTACCAGTCATTGTGATTCTTAGGCTTTACAGCTGGGTTGGACCATCGATTGGTTTTCTCTCCAGAAGCTTGCATAGTATACTCTGATACTATAAGAGCTAGTCTTCAGAGAGGAGGCTTCCAGGTCAGTTCCAGCTCAGTTGTGCCAAGTTCTATATCCAAAGTATGTCCTGCTTTCAGCAATAGGGTCTTACTTAGTAAAGATATTTTAATATATATTTAAACATGAAAGCTAAGAGGCTTGAGGAGAGAACAGAACACACCTGTGAACATGAATGTGGGCTTCTTTGTGATAGAGTTGCAAACAGCAAGACATGCTGAAGTGTGAGCATAGCCCCCTCAAAGAAGCTGTAATTGTTTTAGTATTAGCCATATATACCACTTTAGTGGTTCTCAACTTGCATCGCAAAGGTTATGAAAAATCCTTTTTTTCTCTCTTTCTTTTGATACATATTATAGAATGGGTATGAAGATGCTTTGAAGGGAGTTGTAAATCAGATAAGGTACAAAAAGAGTCCATTAAGGACTGCAAAAAGGTTTTACTACATGTCCTCCCCCTGTATATGGGGTTTCTGGTTAGGTTCTTTAGAAAAGTGCAGGTTTACATTGGGAAGGAAGCAAGGCCTTAAGCAGTTGTGAATTGTGCTAAAGTTCTTGGTTCTTTGCTGACTTGAGGGTTCAACTAGATTCCTGGATGAGGGGGTTCCTCTCCCTTTCCATATCCTCAAGATTTTTTCTATCTTCCTGTTGTGCTTCATAACACCCTTGAGAGTGTTATTGATGTCCCTGCTTCCTAGGCTAGACAGACTTCTTTGTTTCTGTTAAACCTCCAATTAATTTGTATGCTTTGCATTACGCACTGAGTACTGTCAATGTTGTCTTTAAATTGGCCTAGCTTTTGTCTTCTTCTCAAGCTACTAATCTAATACATGTTAATATTCATTTTCTAATTATTTATTTCCCTCACAAGTATTAGATACTCTGCTGAAAATGGTCCCATGAATATTATCCTAGATATTCTCTATTATTATACTCCTAGAATTTCCTTTATTTCTCTTTTAGGCTGCATATCTTGTTTGCTTAACCCTAGTCTTCTTCTTCCTTTAATTACTGTATTTGATGAAGTATATATTATTTGTTAGTTGTCTAAGAAAAGTTGCATGTAAATAAGTGAGTTCAACAAGAAAAACAGAATCAATAGGCAATATATTCTACAGTATTTGTTTATTCTAGTGGCTCACTGTGAACTGGTTGGGCAAGTCCAGAATGGACAGAGTGTGTCAGAACTCAAACTTCAGCAAAGGTGCAGGCCAGGGCGGTTTCTCTTTCCAGGAAAGTTCAGCTCCCTAGTAAGGCCTTTTAGTGTATTGAATTAGGCTTGGTCAGATTATCATTTATTTTCTTAAAGCCAAGTGATTATAGATGCTTATTTTTTTCAGTTCTGTTTTTAAACTTTTATTTTATGTGTATGAGTATTATGCCTGTATGTATGTAAGTGCACCCATGTCATGCAATGCCTGTGGAGGACAGAAGTGGGTGTCGGATCCCCTGGAACTGGAGTTACAGATGGTTGTTGGCTGCCATGTTACTTCTGGGATTCAAACCTGGGTCCTCCTCAAGAGCAGTCAGTTCTCTTAACCTCTGAGTCATCTCTCCAGCCCTATTTTTCCAATACTTGATTCTCTATTTCTTAGAAGCCTGAAAAGGCTTACTGTTATGTCCCTTATTTATAGTTAGAATTCACTTCAGGTGACCTAGGTACAGTCTCTTGTCTTAGGTAATGTTGAATAAATTTTTACACATCTACTTTTGAGACCCCTTTCTGCAGCCTCCACATGAATTATTGTTCTTCTTGCTATATATACCATTTTTCCACAAATAATAAATGGATCTACTTGGCTAACTTACATTTTTCTTGTTTACATTTGATTCCTTGACTCAGTTTGAATCTCTTTATGGAGCAAATGGAACTCTTTAATATGGAATTTCTTTAGCTTGCTGTGTTTAAATTCTTTTTAGTTTCATTCTCATATTCTTACCTTTTTCTGATTTGCTCAAAGCTCCTGAGATTTTTTTCATTGTAACAATTCAAATAATAGAAGTCACAGTAAATTTGAACATTTAATATGAAAATTCTAAGAATTTGGACATTGTGTTCTTTAATCAGTAGAAAGCAATTTATAAAGTTTAGCAGCCAATTTCCTAGTGTGGCAAATTCTACCATAAATAGCATGGCAAAAACTCATTCTAGCCTCATACACATTAGCAATGAATTTCAATTTATAGCTTATATAGTTGGCTTTAGAAGTGCTCTCATTCCCTTCTCACATTCTTATCTGAAGCTGCAGCCTTCAACCCAGTCCCAGAGACATATGGCTCTGTATTTTCTTGGAAGATTTGCAGCAGTTTATTACTATAGTCAGAATCCCTTGAGTCCAGCTACAATGCTGGGTAATTACTCCAGTGTGAAGAGTCAAACTGCATGGACTTGTGCATCTACAAAATTCTAACCCAAATCTTCAAGGAAATGACAAATGGTTTTTGTTTTTGTTGTTGTTCATCATTAAAATTATAGGGTAGAATTTGAGTTATATGTTTTTAAATAATGCTACTTTAAACTGTAAATATTCAGAGTACATGGGCTTTATTCAGCATTGGGCCCTTGGTAAACATTTAAAAATTCTTTTGCACCAAAGAAAAGGACTTGTTAACAGTACTGCTATGAATCAATAATAGCTTTGTCAACAAGGAAGTAGACCCAATCAAAATGAAAGATTCTTGTAATGTACCTGTGTTGGGCAATGCCTGTGGATGTCAGAAGAAGGTGTAGGATCTCCTCAAATTGGAGTTACAGATGGTTGTTAGCTGCCATGTGAATGCTGAGAACTGAACCCAGGTCCCCTGCAAGAGCAGCCAGTGCTCTTGATGTCAATTATCTCTCTAGTTCCAAAATTACTCATTATTAAACTATTCTTATGATACAAAATGCATTTTTACAGGTTGAGGCAGGAACAGTTTGGTTACCCCCTAAATCATATATTGGTTATTTTTACAATAAAAAGTGTAATCAGTACGCACCCAATAGAGGGAATTTGGGGATAGCTCATTGTGCATATCCCTAAAGTAAATGTTAAAGGGAAGACATTGTTAGGGAAATAGGAAGTTGAAGCCTTGAGAAAATCCCAAATGAAAACAGAAGACAACTGTTGAGAGGACTGCAAAGCATACATAAATACAAACAAGGTAGATCTTTTAAAGTATATTCAATAGAGCCCACTTATCTTGTTTGACCACAAAAACTAAATATAGTTGATGTTGATGAGTAGACTAATAGAATGTGGTTGTGGCTACTTAGAGATATTTATACATCAAATAGTTTGGGGACAAACATGCTATTATATTTACCACAATGGTGCAATAGTGGCATATTATAAAAATATTTTATTATTATTTTTATTTTATGTGTATGAGTGTATTGCCTGCGTGTAAGTACAATCATGCTGTGCAATGCCTGTGGTGGTCAGAAGAGGGCAACGGATTCCCTGGAACGGGAGTTACAGATGTTGGTTAGCTGCTTGGTGGGTGCTGGGAACCAAACTCAGGTCCTCTGAAAGAGCAGCCAGTGCTCTCAACTATCAAATCATCTCTCCAGCCCCAATAGTCGCACTTTTATCTTGGGGGTAACGAACAGATGTCTAATTGGACTTACTGCTCACTCTAGGAGGGAACTTATGCCTGGTAAGTCCAAAGCTATGAGAGCTTGCCTGCAGGGTAAGTAGTTTCAGGTCAGTTGCAGCTCTATTGTTCCATCCTCTGTCTGAAGTAAGTTCTGTCTTCAGCAGTAGGGTCTTACCTTCAAGTTCTGGGAGGCCATCAAGGGATGTGGAAATAGCCTGAGTAATTTTGGGAGTCTCTTGGACCACCCTGGCCAACAACTCAAAGGAAGTGATCTCTTGTCTGACACTATTCCTTGTTATGTAGTCTTTAGCTATACAAATGGACTCATGTAGAGATAATGTATGTATAATTTGTCAGTAGGTTTTTGGACTAATAAGCTTCTTGCTGGTTTTTCTAAGATCAGCTAGGCATTATTTATCTCTCCTCTCTCTTTCTCACTGTCTAATCTTTGCACCATGGTTTCCCCATTTAAACCATCCCAATTTTCCCCATTTCTCCCTTGATAATACCTGTCTTCTATGGTCCCACCTCTCTTGGGCTCCTTCTTTCCCTTTATCCCCAAGTTTCCTTGTATAACCCTCCTTTCCCCCTCCCATTTAAATAACCCAATTTTTATCCATTTCTCCCTTAGTAACACACTATTCTTCTCTCTCAGGTTCCTTCTTTCCTTTACCTCTCTGATTCCTTTTCATTATCCTGTTTCTTGGAGTTATATCTGGATGCATACATATATATAAGGATTTGGTGCTAGGATCCACAATGAGGGAGAACATATGTCGTTTGTTTTTCTGAGTCTGTGTTATTTCACTTAGTATAACAGTTTCTAGTTCCATCCATTTACCTGCAAATTTCATGATTTCATCTTTCTTTACCACTGAGTAGAACTCCATTGTGTAAATGTATCACATTTTCATTATCCACTCATCAGTTAAGGGACACTTAGATTACTTCCATATCTTAGCTATTGTGAAAAGAGTGCAAACATGGATGTACAAGTGTCTCTGCAATAGGATGAGTCCTTTGGGTGTATGCCAACACGTGGTATAACTTGGTCAAACGGTAGGTTCATTTGTAGTTTTTTAAAGGTTCTCCACACTGCTTTCCCAGGGGTTGCAGAAGTTTTCAATACCACCAGCAGAGGATGAGCATTCCCCTTTCTGCACATCCTCTTCCACATTTGCTATCATTTGTTCTCTTGATCTTAGCCAGTCTGACTGGGGTAAGATGAAATCGTAAAGTGTTTTTAATTTGTATTTCCCTAATTAGCAGCACCTTTTAAGATGATTCTTAACCATCTTAATTTTTCTTTGGAGAACTCTGTTCAGATCCTTAGCCCATCCTTTAATTGGGTTACTTCCTTTCTTGATTGTTTGTTTTTTGAGTTCTTTAAATATTCTGGATGTTAAAGCTCTGTCAGATGTGTCACTGGTGAAGATTTTCTCCCACTCTGTGAGTTTTTTCTTCACCTACTTTTTTCCTTCTTTTGATGTACAGACGAGTTTTAGTTTAATGAGGTCCTATTTTTGATTCTTGACTTTATTTCCTGAGTAATTGAAGCCTGGGTTAGAAAAAATCCTTTCCTACACCTATACCTTATAGGTTATTGCCAATGTTTTCTTCTAACAGTTTCAGAATTTCTGGCTTCACATTGAGGTCTTCGATCCATTTGGAGTTGACTTTTGTGAAAGGTGAAAGAAAGGGGTTCAGTTTCATTCTTCTACTGGCGGAGATCCAGTTTTGCTAGCGCCATTTGCTGAAGATCCTGTCTTTCCTCCAGTGCGTTCTTGGCTCCTTTGTCAAATATAAGGTGGTTGAAATTTCATGTACTCATATTTGGGTCTTCAATTTTGTTCCATTGATCAATGGATCTATTTTTGTTCCAGTACCATGCTGTTTTATGAATATAGCTCTGTAATATAGTTTAAAGTCTGGTATAGTAATCCCCCTGGCGTTGCTCTTAGTGCTCAGGGTTGCTTTGGCTATCTGTGGTCTTTTGTGCTTCCATATGAATCTTAAGATAGTTTTTCTAATTTTGTGAAGAATATCATGAGAATTTTGACTGGCTTTGCATTGAATCTATAAATGGATTTTGGTAGGATGATCATTTTCACAATGTTAATTCTTCCAATCCATGAGCATAGGAGGTCTTTCCATCTTCTGGTGTCTTCCTCAATCTCTTCCTTTAAAGATTTGAAAATTTCATTGTAGAGGTCTTTAATGTCTTTGGTCAGGTTTATCCCGAGATATTTACTGTTTTTGAGGCCATGTGAAAGTGTATCCAAGTACTCTGTATACAGAAAGGCTACTGACTTTTGTAGATAAATTTAGAAACCTGCCACTTTACTGAAAGTGTTGATCAGTTCTAGGAGTTTTGTGGTGGAATTTTTGGGATCTCTTAGTTATAGTATCATATTGTCTGCAAAAAGGGATAATTTTACCTCTTCTATTCCAATCATTTCTCCTTTAATTTCCTTCTCTTGCAAGAGTTTCAAGCATATATTAGAAAGGAGTGGAGATAGTGGACAGTGTTGACTGGTTCCTGATTTCAATGGGAATGCTTCCAGTTTTTCTTCACTTACAATGATGTTGGCTGTGGTTTGTTGTATATAGCTTTAACTATGTTGAAGTATGTTCGCTCCAGTCCAATTCTCTCTAGGACTTTAAACATAAATGTGTATTGAATTTTGTCAAAGGCCTTCTCTGAACCTATTGAGATTACCATATGGTTCTTGTCTTTGAGCCTATTTATATGATTTATGACATTTATTGACTTACGTATATTGAACCATCCCTGCAACTCTGGAATAAAGCCAACTTGATCAAGGTGGATGATCCTTTTTAATGTGTGTCTGTATGCAGTTTGCAAGTATTTTATTGAGAATTTTTGCATCTATGTTCATTAAGGATAGGAGCCTTTTTTTTTTGTATTAGAGTGATGCTGGCTTCATAGAAGGAATTTGGAAGTTCTCTCTGTTTCTATCTTTTTGAATAAATTAAGGAGTATTGAATATAGTTCTTTAAATGTCAGGTAGAATTCTTCTGTAAGTTGGGAGGTTTTGTATTACTGTTTCAATTTCCTTATGTGTTATAGGTCTCTTTACTCTGTTGATTTCTTCTTGTTATAGTTTTAGTGATTCTCATGATTTTAGATACGCATTCATTTCTTTAAGTGTTTCAAATTTAGTAGCATATAGGTTTTTAAAATATTCCCAGGGTTGGGGATTTAGCTCAGTGGTAGAGCGTTTGCCTAGCAAGTGCAAGGCCCTGGGTTTGGTCTTCAGCTCTGAAAAAAAAAATCCCTTATAATATTCTGGATAACATTGGAGAACACTCTGAAAGTTCCAAGGGAAAACAGTAGATGATTCGACACCAGCTTCAAGACCAAATAACCACATCAATGGTCAGCACATATGTCAATCATGTAGCAGTCGCACTTTTATTTTGGGGGTTGTGAACAGATACCTAATTTGACTAAAAGCCCACTCAAAGAGGAGGAACTCAATTAGTACTGCAAACATAACATAATACACATGGTTGGAGTTGTCATAGATCTTAGAGAAAGCCCCAAGACTGTTACATCGCTAGACTAATGTGATTTCTTACTATGTGCCAAATACGTATCCTTATATTACATTATCCTTATATTTACAGACAAATATCCCAGTCACCACTCATCAAAGAAGCTCATTTTGCACCAGTCAGAGACTATTACCAAGTACCACAACTGGTCACACACAGACATTATTTATGAATTGCCCAGGCCTAAGGAACATATCTACAATGCAAGCTCTACACCTAAGGCTTATGGAACATAGAACAAGGATAAAGAAGAGGACATTAATGGATCTCTCAGTTCTCAATAATGAAGCTCCCTCAGGCAGCAGAAGGCCAGGAACACAAAAGATCAGAAATAGCCAAAGTGTAGACATCAAGAGTGTACTGAATAATGATCCTTGGACAGGATCCCTTTATTAAACTTCACACATCCAAGTTTCAGGGGCCATCAAAGAAGAGGGGATGGAAAGAGTGTAAGAGTCAGGGAGGGGGTACATGACATTATGGAAACAGAGTCCTACAAGTTCCTAGGAACCTGCTCATATGTGTCTATGGTAATGGTGTCAGCATGCACAAGTCCCATGCAAACTCAGGCAGACAATAACTCAGCATAAAACTGGGAAAATAAACAGCAGACCTCAATATTATCTGAAGAACTGTTGGCAACTGATTCCTACTAGATGAAGACCTGATCTTCCTAAAACTAAGGACTCTAGATAGGCTGACTAGACTCAGTGGACAGACTTGCACTGGGGAATGTGTGGGGTCACTGACAACACAGTGGGCCTTAACAGGGATGACAGAGTATATGGGCTTAAGTGGGGGAGCTATGGGAGGATGCCAGTGGGGATGGGGGGAATAAAAATGATCAAGATTGTTTGACATGTTCTGTATGAAATACACACAAAATTCAATAAAATTTTAAAAAATAAGCCAAATATTCATGTATGAAATTTTTAAAATTTAAACTAAGACTGGAGAGATGGCTCGGTGGTTAAGAGCATTGGCTCCTCTTTCAGAGGACTTGGGTTCAATTCACAACACCCACATGGCAGCTAACAACCATCCGTAACTCCAGTTCCAGGGTAATCCAATGTCCTCTTCTTACCTCTATGGACATTGCATGACACAGGTGCACTTATAAATGCAGGCAATATAGTCATACCCATAAATTTTTAAAAAATAATAAGTAAAATATCTTTTATATATATATTTATTTTTTCAGAAGAAGCATTTCTTTATAGCTTTAACATACTCAATAACAGTTTCCAGAGCAAAGATACATCTCTTTCAAAAGTGGCTATAAAATTTTTAGGTTCACTGTTGAATTAATACAGTTATACAATATTGAACTCAGTATAAACCCTGTAAGACATAAAATTGAATGAGTTTTAACCTTTAAAAAAGATCTCCATTTCATTTTAAAATATACTATTTCTTACAGAAAGGCTTACTCTTTTTGCTAATAACACTGGGATGTTGGTGCATGGGTCTCTAATCTGTATCTGATTATTACTAGTCATAATTGGTTGCACTCGGATCCTTGGCACCTGTGTATGTCTATAAAGTCATCAGGTAGATTTCAATGGTAATGTTTATCACCTCTACTAATTAACATGACATAAATTTTTATGCTTCCTCTTCAAATATAATTCATTTAAAAATTTGTTGATGTTTTCTGTGTGTATATCACACAGAAGATCCCAAACCATCTTATTTATCTTTACACCCACTTCCCAGATGGCACCCTCCCACAGCCCCTCTCCCCCCAACTAGAGCCCTTATACTCTGTCATCCCTGCTACTGTCTGCCGTGTTGTCAGCACCCCCAGCTGTTCTCCATTACTTGTCCATCCGGTGAATCTAGTCAGTCTATCTAGAGGTCCTTGTTTTAGCAAGGTCAGCTGTTTCTCATCTAACAGCAATCACTTGTCAATATTCCTTTAGATAAGATAGGGTATTGCTGTTCATTTTCCCAGTTTTACGCTGGGTTACTATCTGGGAGCCCCTTGTGCCACCCTGGACAAAAACTCAAAAGAAGGAAAATCCTATCTGGCATTGTTGCTTGTTATATACCCTTTAGCTATGCATATGGACTCTTAAAATGTTATATTGGCCCCTTTAATCTTTGTTATACTTTCCTTTTGGGTGTTTAAGGCCATACAGTTGGCCCAGATAAACCAATTTATTTTTACTCTTAAGGCCGTTTGAGGATCTGTTCCTCAGGGGTCACATGGGGATGGGAGGAGCCCCTGGCTCCTTTCTTCTACCAGTTCCACCTGTGTGAAGATAAGTCAAAGGTCCTTCTCGACTATGGCTGGCTTTGCTTGGAAGCATGGAGGAAATAATTACTCTGTGGTGACCCTCATCTTTGTAGACTGGAGAGTGGTTTAAGTCCATCTCATGGGATCTCCACGGCCTCCTTGAGCAAGAGGACAGGTGACCCACCACAGTTACAAGACATTTTGAGAGATGCTCGTAGTCCCCTGGAACTAGTCAACCTAGCAGGGCAAGGAGCAAATAGTGTCCTTTATGTCCCTCTGACTAAATTAGTATAGGCCTCAAAGTATGTCTGTTAAATATCCAAGAAGGTTAGTTCCACTAGTCTGGTACTTTTAATTACTGTGTGCCATGTAGATAAATCTTGGGCAAAGAACAATTATTCTCAGAAAACCTTGCCTAGACATATATTTCTTGATCTAGTATGTATAATTTGTGAGTAGGTTGTTGGTCTAATATGGTTCCCTCTGGTTTTTAAAACTAGCTAAGCATTATTTATCTCTTATATTGTCTAACCCCTCCATCATGGTTTCCCCAATTAAGGTGTCCCCATTTTCCCCCTTTCTCCCTTAATAATACCCTCCCCCTTGGTCCTACCTCTCTCGAGCTCCTTCTTTCCCTTTATCCTCTAGGTTCCTTGAATACCCTTCCCTCCCCCCTCCCTTAAAATAACCCAATTGTTATCCATATCTCCCTTATTAACACCTGTTTCCTACTGTTCTTCTCTGTCAGGTTCTTTCTTCTCCATTAGCTCTCTGGTTCCTGTCCATTATCCTGGTTCCTGTAGTTACATCTGGATACATACTTACTTATCAGGATTTGGTTCTAAGATCCACATATAAGGGAGAATATATGTCGATTTTTTTTTCTGAGTCTGTTATTTCACTTACTACAACAATTTCTAGTTCTTTCCATTTACTTGCAAATTTCATGATTCTTTTTCTTTCTTTACTGCTGAGTAAAACTCTATTGTATATATGAACCACATTTTCATTATCCACTCATCAACTAAGGGACACTTAGGTTGCTTCCATCTCTTAGCTACCGTGAAAAGAGCAGCAACAAACATGGATGGACAGGTGTCTCTGCAATAGGATGAGTTCTTTGGGTATATGCCAAGGAGTGGTATAACTGGGTCAAATGGTAGGTTCATTTGTAGTATTTTAAGAGTTCTCCACACTGCTTTCCATAGGGGTTGAATAAGTTTGCAGTCCCACCAGCAGTGGATGAGTGTTCCCCTTTCCCACATCCTCTCCCACATTTGGTATCATTTGTTCTCTTGATGTTAGCCAGTCTGATTGGGGTAATATGAAATCTTAAAGTAGTTTTAATTTGCATTTCCCTAATGATGTTGAACACATTTTAAAATGCTTCTTAGTAATATTTACTTCTTCTTTTGAGAACTCTATGTCCAGTTCCTTAGCTCATCTTTTAATTGTGTTACTTTCTGTCTTGATTCTCTGTTTTTTGAGTGTGTTATATACTCTGGATGTTAAAGCTCTGTCAGATGTTCCGCTGATGAAGATTTTCTCCCATTCTGTGGGTTTTTTCTTTACTTCCCTAGTTGCTTCCTTTGATGTACAGAAGCTCTTTAGTTTAATGAGGTCCCATTTGCTGATTCTTGATCTTGTTTCTTGAGCAATTGATGTCTGGTTTAGAAAATCCTTTCCTACACCTATATCTTGTAGGTTATTGCCAATGTTTTTGTCTAACAGTTTCAGAGTTTCAATATAATATAGCTCTGTAATACAGCTTAATATATGCTAGAGTAATCCCCCCCCCCCAGCATTGCTCTTAGTGCTCAGAGTTGCTTTATCTATCGAGGTCTTTTGGGCTTCCATATGAATCTTAGGATTTTTTTTTCCCCAATTTTGTGAAAAATGACATGGGGATTTTAATTGGCATTGCATTGAATCTATAAGTGGCTTTTGGTAGGATGGTCATTTTTCAC
>NW_008355784.1:77551-88952 GCF_000622305.1 Nannospalax galili | reverse complement strand
TATTAAAAAAATAAAAGAGTTCTTCACACTACTTTCCATCATGGTTGCATAAGTTTGCAATCCTACCAGCAGTGGATTAGCGTTCTCCTTTCTCCACATCCTCACCAGAATTTAGTGTCTTTTATAGGTTAATTTTGTAACCTGCCACTTTATTGAAAGTGTTAATAATTTCTAGTAGTTTTCTGGAGGAATTTTTCTGGTGGAATTTTTCTGGTGGATAATATATCTTAGATATATTAGATAATATATCTAAGATATATTATCATATCATCTTCAAAAAGGGATAATTTGATCTCTTCTTTTCCAATTATTAATCATTTAATTTCCTGCTCTTGTCTTATTGCCCTTGCAAGAGTTTCAAGTACTATATTAAAGAGAAGTGGAGATAGTGGACAGCCTTGTCTGGTTCCTGATTTCAATGGAAATGTTTCCAGTTTTTCTCCATTTAGAATGATGTTGGCTGTGGGTTTGTTATATATGGCTTTAATTATTCTGAGGTATTTTCCCTCCAGTCCAATTCCCTCTAGGACTTTGAACATAAATGCATGTTGCATTTGTCAAAGGCCTTCTCTGCATCTATTGAGATGACCATGTGGTTCTTGTCTTTGAGCCCATTTGTATGATTTATGACATTTATTGACTTACGTATATTGAACCATCCCTGCATCTCATGGTGGATGATCTTTTTGATGTGTGCGTATGTGGTTTCAAGTACCCTTTTGAGAATTTTTGCATCTATGTTCATTAAGGATATTGGTGTATAGTTTTCTTTTTGGTTGTATCTTTACCTGGCTTTAGTATTAGAGTGATGTTGGCTTCATAGAAGGAATTTGGAAGTCCTCCCTCCATTTCTATCTTTTTGAATAAATTAAGTAGTATTGGATGTAGATCTTCTTTAAATGTCTGATAGAATTCTCCTGTAAATCCATTTGGTCCTGTGCTTTTTTTTAGTTGGGAAGTTTTGTATTACTATTTCAATTTCTTTTTGTGTTTTGGGTCTGCTTAAGCTGTTAATCTCTTCTTGGTTTAATTTTGGTGGTTCCCATGCCTTTAGATGCCTGTACATATAGAATATAGGTTTTAAAATATAGGTTTTTAAAGTATTCCCTTATAATGTTCTGTATCTTTCTGGTGTCTGTTGTGATGTTTCCCCTTTCATCTCCAAGTTTCCTGATGTGGAGGTGCTCTTTCTTTCTTTTGGTTAACTGGGCTAGCGGTCTGTCAACCTTGTTTATCTTTTCAAAGAACCAGCTCTTGGATTCTCTGATTCTTTGTTTCAATTTCATTAATTTCTGCTTTGATTTTTGTTATTTATTCTTATCTGCTGCGTTTGGGTTTCATTTGTTGTTGCTTTTCAAGTGTCTTGAATTGTAATGTTAAGTCATTTGTTTATGTTCTTTCCAATTTTTTAATGTAGCCATTTAGAGCTACAAGCTTCCCTCTAAGGACAGCTTTCAGCATGTCCCAGAGGTTTTGTTGCGTTGTATTGTCCTTTTCATTTAGTTACAGGAATACTTTTATTCCTTTTTTAATTTCTCTTTTGACTCATTCATCATTCAGGAATGTGTTGTTTCATTTCTATGTGTTCATGTGGTGACTAAGACTTCTTCTGGTGTTGATTTTAATCTTTATTGCATTGTGGTTGCATGGAATTATTTCAACCTATTTGTATTTGTTGAGGATTGTTTTGTGCCCTAATATATGGTTGATTTTGGAGAGGGTTCCATGGGGTGCTGAAAGGAAAGTTTATCCTTTGATACTTGGGTACAATACTCGGTAGATGTGTGTTAGGTCCATTTGATATATTGTATTGTTTAGTTCAGATGTCTCTCTGTTAACTCTCTGCCATGTCGACCTATTTAATGGAGGCAGTGGGGTATTTAAAATTTAAACTAAACAATATCCAAAATGATTGCATGAGTACACAAAAAAATTAAAGGATGAAATATGCAAAAGGCATTCAAAAACTTAAATGTACTTTTTATCTATTCTATTGTTTTATGAAATCCTCCACAATTACTCTGGATGGTAAATCTCTACTAGACATATAAGCAAATAACAATGGCGGCATAAAGGATAAGTAGCTTCTTTGAAGTCATACAGTAATAGTACCTAATTTAGATCAGTTCCCTTGGCTCTTAAATTCTTTTGTTAAAAATTGTCTAGTCACGTCATCACTGTCTGAAAGCTATTCCCTTCAGAAATCTCATTTTAATGAGATATCTCACCCCTTTGAACTGTGCAGTATGGAGATAACTTACACAGTCCTACTGAGTAGAAACATTTAGCAACTGCTTCACTTGATCAAAATAACAAAGGAATGTGAAGATAAAAGTTTTGGATAAATTTTATTTATGATGCTGATATTAGATAGTGAAACCTCAGATGCATCTTCATACCAATCTATGTTGAAACTCACTTTTTTTCACAGTAACTGGTGGGTACTTTTATTATTTTTTTAAAGAGCATCTTAATTTCAGTTTATAGCAATCTTCAAATAGTAAGAATGCCTCAAAACTTCATTAGCCTTCCTTCACTGCTTGTGATGGGTCTATAATCATGAATTTAATTCCAGAACATGGAGAATATCTTGATAAGCGCTATGAGTCATATTTTATAAACGAGGGCACAAATGATGCAAGGGCAAATGATTTGTTCTATTGGAATCATGGAGCCAGTTGTGCTTCTTTATTCGTTACCTCGCTTAGTTGAAAAACACTTATTTCCAAGCTGTTTTGTTCCAGGGACTACTCTGGGCACTGCAGAACACCGGTGGAAAAGGAAAAAGAAGGCAATACAGAAAATGAGAAAGAAGGAGGAACACAAAAATCAATGCTTAAATCTTTATATTTCAGCAGAAGGCAGATAGTAAGTAAAAATAAAAAGGTGCAGAGTATACAAAAAAATAATACACAAAAGAAAAATAGAAGCAAGAAAGACAGGTAAAAATCTCTGTAGTCAATACGTACATTTCAAATAAGGTGATTGGATAGTTACTGAGTAGGTGACACTTTAAACCGCAAAGGAAGTGAAAGAGTGTAATAAGAATATCTGGGAAAAGCCTGTGCAATGATCTTAAATCAGGATGCCGATTACATATTTGGAAATCCAGAGTCAGTGTGTCTGAGATAGGTTAAAATAGGTGCATAATAGTAGGGTATCCGGTTTTATAACTAGATTTACATAGGGCCGTGCAAGGGCTTTGGCTTCTACTCTGAGTGAAATAAAGAGGTACTGGAGAATTTAAAGCAGTAGAATTATATCTTTGGACCTAGTTTTTAATGTTAGTTTAAATTTTTCAACATTCATTTAAACTTTAAGATTACTCAGGGTTTAGAGAAGAATGGATTAAAGTGAGCAAGATCGAACCAGAGAAGCCAGTTAGGAGGCCATCCTGATCAGCATTCCAGGGAAGAAAAGATGGTGGCTCAGATTAGCTGATGGTGGCAGAAATGGCTGAAGTGGGTTAGATTCTGGATTTATTTTGAAACAGAGTAAATAGTATTTGATGAATTACATTTGGGATGAAAAAATAATGATTTCAGTTATTAGCTTGAACAATTCAAAAGGTAGATTGTAATTAATGAGGATGATAAAGTCTAAAAAAGCATATTTGGAGCAAGATACACAGCTTAGCTTCAGAAATCTTTACCCTGAGATATCTGTTATATACAGAAGCAGTGATAGTGTTTCACTAAATTTTCCTTTTTCTGCTGGGAGACCTGCCCTACTCAGAGTCCCATGGTCCTGGCACAGATTGACAAACTGATGTAAGACATTCTATTTGGATTCTCCATAGTTTATATGACATCCAAAGGGAGTGGCTTATAAAGACACGGATTCCAATAAACTTTTCTTTCCCATGTTTGAGGTGTGTGCCATCTGCCTCCTGCCCACAGTTGAAAGCATCTTGCCTGCTAGCCATTCACCACTCAATATGGTGGTGACTTCACCCCTTTTTCCCAGTGCACTCCACGTCACCCACGCTTGCTCTGGATCAACTCCAGCTTTTTAGAGGAACATCGGGGTTACAGATGTCAAATACAGTTACAATTCTTGATAAATGAAGTTTTCTGAGAGTGTATTTCAAGCCAGTTCATTCCACATAAGTCTTGTATTCTCATCTCCTAGGTACTGGTTCAAGGATTCAAGTTTATGTAGAAATCATAAGGTCCTTACTTACAATGTAAATTCTGTATAAATTTAATTCACTCTGTCTGGAGAGAATCCATGAATTGGTTTAGCAAATGATTGTGATACTTAATCAGAATCAAAATGAGAAGAGACACTTTTTTTGATATGAGAAAAGTGATTCAGACAAATTTGTGGACAGATTATAGCCTTGAAGAAGTCATTAAAGTAGATTATATTAAGGCAAATGAAATTTACCTTTTAAGACTAGAAGATGGGTCATTTATTTTCTTATTTCTTTCATTTTTGATTTCTTTGTATATTATGAATATTAATCCTCTGTTGGATGTTCAAGGCCAGTCTGGTTTATATAATGAGTTACAGGATAGCCAAGGCTACATAATGAAACCCTGTATCAAAAAGAAAAAAAAATTTAAAACAGATTTTCTTTGGGGCCAGAGAGATGGCTCAGAGGTTTTCCTTAAGAACACTGGCTGTTCTTGTAGAGGATCTGGATTTGGTTCCCAGCACCCATATTGAAGCTAAAAACCATTCATAACTCCAGTTCCAGTGGATCTGACCCCATCTTCTGTCCTGTCCGGGCATTGCATGCACATGGTGGACTTCCATGCATCCAGGCAAAATACTCATACACATAAAAATAAATAATAAAAAGTTTCCTCTCAGTTGTAACACAAGACTAAGTTGGTATGCTTCTAACTTTAGAGAAAGCCTAAACCACAGGAATGACCCAAAGCCAAGCTGATATTTGAGAGCCTGGATTGGATAGTATGCTGGATAGCTTCAGTTTTCAACTTGACATACCTGGGAAGAGGGATCGACAACTGGGGAGTTTACCCTATCAGACTGGTCTGTGGGCATGTCTGTGAGGCATTTTTTTGATTGCTGAGTGATGTGGGAGGGCCCAGCACACTGTGTGTCATCTCTCCATAGTTGGTCCTGGGTTGTATAAGAAAGCAAGCTGAGTGTAAACAAGAGTAACAAGCCACTAAGCAATGTTCCTCTGTGCTTCAGTTCCTGCCTCTAGGTTCCTGTCCTGAGTGCCTGCCTTGACATCCTTCAGTGATAAATTGTGACCTGAGAGTTGTAAGCTAAAATAAACCCTTTCCTCCCCAAGTTGGTTTTGGTCAGAGTGTGGAATCACAGCAAAAGAAAGCAAGCTAGAACCGATTGTCTCTAAGGTCTCTTTAATTCTACCTTCCACAAGTTCTAAAAATTTATGAGTTAGGGGCTGGAGAGATGATTCAACGGTTAAGAGCACCGACTGCTCTTGCAGAGGACCCGGGTTCGATTCCCAACATCCACATGGCTGCTTCAAACCGTCCTTAACTCCAATTCCAGGGGAATCCGAAGCCCTCATCTGACCTCTGCGACAATACACTCATACACATAAAATAAAAATAATAAATAAAATATTTAAAAAATCTATGAGTTCCATACTCTTATTTGTTCTTATGGTAAATGGCACTTGTTTTTTAGAGACCTCAGATTCATACCTCTGTACTTCATTCCCTAAATAAAACCAGAGAGAAGCACTAATAACATTACAGCTTTATTCAATCTTAAAATAATTTATGAATACCAAATAGTTAATTCTACCAAATGTCCCCATCACAGTAAAGGAAAACAATTATGGCATTTTGAAAAGAGAAGGTTTTAATTTTCATATATGAACTTTCAAAATTAACCTGTCTTGTCATGAATTCTTAGTGTCATTTTTGTCTGAGAATTTGATATGTAATGATTTGACAATGGCATTCCTATATGCACATCCTTGTCAGAATTCTCAAAGCACTCTAGCAGTGGTAAAACAAAGCCCTCAGAGGAAGGCATATTTTACCATAAGATAATAATTTCCTTTTAGGCATTGTTTGTTATGTGTCTGTGAACACCTAGGAATTGTATTATGTCATGGCAGTAGAAAGCTTAGGGTTTTCTAATGTAATTATGTGGTGTAAGAAACTGTAGTTTGGAATGAACTGCAGTGTATTGGTTATGTTTTTAATTGAAAATTTTAATAATAAAGGAGGTAAGTAGCACAATATCAACAATTCAAAATTACACCTAGCTTTATATACTGAGAACTTTCCAGAATAAGCATCTTTAATGATTAAATACAATAATCTCAAATGTTAAGTCATCTTATGCTGAGTATATCTGAAGCAAATATTTCCCTCTATAAAAACGTACCTAAGACATTTTAGTCATTAGATTAATTTGTAGCAGTCCAGAATCTTTTTCTCTTTTTTACTGAGATTTAAAATTTCATGCAATATTTCCCACTCACATCCAGATGCCCTCCCCCATCCATGCCTTCCCCCCATTCCCCCATGAACCCTATGCACTCTGCCATACATGCTGAGTCCTGAATGAATATTCAGGGGTTTGTACCCAAATGCCCTTCAGCATAAATGTGTCCACTGCAGCCTAGTAACACCATTATTTCTCTTAGGAAATTACTTCTTGCCCAGTGTTTGAAGTCTTTAATTGTCAATCAAAGTCTCCTTACTCATTAGCCACCTGGCTATGCAATAAGTACATGAACAAACCAAATGTTCTTGCCTAGAATTTCACTCTTTAAAGGAGTGGTTGGTATACAGATGGGAAAACCTGAGTAATTTTCCCCATAAGATTAACCTAATAAAACAAATGTCTTCCTCTTTGTACCCAGTTCTTAGTACCTGCATGCCAGGGTCTTTTCTGAACATACTTCTATAGTTACCTGTTTTTTTTTCTGTGAACTACTAATATCCTTCAAATAAGTCCTTTTATTTTTAAAAATTTCCAGGGCTAGCTTTTGTTGTTGAACATTAATATACAAGGTCGTGTACTCCTTAATGTGCATTACCTTTCTGAAGAGTTACATAGCATTTAATATATCACTTTGTTATACTGTTATGAGCTGTTTCTCCTTTCCATTGATGTGCTTGTGTGTACCTCTTTTCAGGCATGTATCACACGAAAGATACAGACACCAAGTTTCCATCGGCATTTTTTTTCTTTTTTACTTTTTAGATAGGTTTTTTAAAAAATTTATTGAGAATTTCATAAATGCGAATAAGGTGTTTTATCAAATCCATGCCCACTCCCTCCACTCCAATTCTTCCTATATCTCCCCATCACTTTTTCCTGAACAACTTCATATACTTTTTCCTTTTTTAAATTTTATTTTATGGAGCTTTTTGCTACTCTAACATCCCCCCCACACCATGAAGAGGTAACCCTAAAGTCTTTTAGGGATTAGATAAGAGCTAAATACTTTTGATGTTTTTGGCCTTTGGAACAGAGTATGTTGCTAAGAAGCCCGAGGACATTTTGATTTTTAGCCAAGAAACAGGCTACTTTTCTTTGGGGTCTTTTTACGCTAACTGCCTAGTCAATTCCTACCTCCTATTCTTATCACACCATCCCCTAAAGAGGTTACCCAAATTGTCAATAGGAAATCAGGACCCAGACTGCTCTGGCTTATTCCATGGTGAATAGGGACACAGGGTGAGGCAACTGGGGTACACCTTCAGTGGGTCTGTCTAAAAGACTCCCAAATTGCATAACTCTTAGAGGTAGGGAGAAAAGAAAGTCTTTGACTGGTGCCTAGGAAATGTGAATAAGTAAAGACAAGAGTAGTTAGCAGTACAAGATCTAGACGGGGAACCAGAAAAAAATCAAAACATGGCAAATTTCGAATGTTTATATGAGAGTCCATTGGAATTTCTTGATGAGAGCTTCCAAAAGCATCCCTCTATTGGGCTCCTCCTCGTTTTTCTTTTGTCTGCCAAGGCTGGACTCGAGAGTGATGGATTCAGGATTTGTTTCCTGATACTTTGATATCTGTTGGAGTGGTTAGAATCAGTGTCAATTCCCTCTAAAAGGCTCCTAGATGGGGGAGAAAATTAATTCAGCCATCATTTTAGAACAATAGTGGTTTGTCTCCCTTAGCTACAGGTGGACAGTACAGTATTGCAGACCAAGATTTGAAGTCTTACATCTGAGCAGCACTTTCTGATTAGGAAGAAAATCATCAATGAGAAATAATGGTCTAAATAACATTTTATGTGGTCTTAAGTCCAGTGTCTGGGAAGTGTAATCCCTTGAACTATTAAAGAAACATACTGATTACTTTAATCTTTGGTTATACATTCCTTTTGGGGTTTTAAGACCATACAGTTGGCCCAAATAAACCAATTTATTTTTACCCTTAAGGTCATTTGAAAATCTCTTCCTTGGGAGTCACATGGGCTTGGGAGGAGTCCCAAGCTCCTTTCTTTTACCAGTTCTGTCTATATGTCAAAGGTCCTGCTTGACTGTGGCAGGCTTCACTTGGAAGAATGGAGAAAATGTTTCCTCTGTGTTGACCCTCCTCTTTGTAGACTGGACACTGGTTCAAGTCCATCTGGTGGGGTCTCCATGGCCTCCCTGAACAAGAGGACAGGTGACTCACCACAGTTATAGGATGTTTTGAGAGATGCTCCATAGTACCCTGGAACTTAGTTGACCTTGGAGGGCAAGGAGCAAAAACTGTCATTTAAGTCCCTCTCATCAGATTAGTTTAGGCCTCAAAGTATGGCTCTTAAACATACAAGAAGGTTAGTTCCACCAGTCTGGTACTTTTAATTACCATGTACTATGAAAACAAAGCTTGGACAAAAACCAAATGCTCTCAAATAAACCTTCACTGTAGACATATATTTTATTCCTTAAACTAGTTGACTAAACTATGACCTTAGAAATTTTGGGATTATGTGTATATTGTTTTTGTCTCATACTTTATATGTCATATCAAATCTATACAGACCTTAATCACTTGCTTAGGCTTCTCTATTTTGTAAAATATCTCTGTTCCCATACACTTTTAACATCTTTACATTCTCATTTTCTTTTTTTAAAAATAATTATGTAACATAATAATTTTTAATAATTATGAAACATTAACAAATAAACCTTCCACTTGTTGTGAGAATTCTTTTCCTGGGGATACTAAGCAATATTTATCCCCTTCTAAGTTTCCAGTGTCAAACAAATGTTTGATTAATGTTTTCCTGGGGAACCAATGAATTTACTGAGCTTACTTACAGAGATGACTGAGGAGTTGCTGAGCTGTATGAGTAACCTGAGGATATGCACACTGAAAAGCATGGATCAAGCCTTCTCTTCCTAGCCTTCCCTAAATTATATACTTTAGTCATCCCCAAATCCAGGAGACCATGAGTGATTAGGGCCAAATTGCATACAGTTGGTTAGGAAGAGTGTCTGGATACTCCAATGTGCTCCAATGACCCTGCTTACCCCTCATTTAATGAAGGAACACAATAGTCAACAAGCCCAATTGTGAGGATACTTACTTAGCAAGCACCACAGCTGAAGTCATGATGATGACAGTTATTTGACACAGAGGAGACTGCTGTAGAGTATCATTTAAAAGCGTCAGGATCCACTGGGTTGCACAACCTGCCAGCTTCTTTTCTGGACACTGGGGCTGACCTCTAGGCACAGAACCACCACTGCTTCCTGATCTCTTGCATCCAGATGAACCCAGGTCCTTCTCAGGGTCCCCAGGATCCCTCTGGGCCTGGTCCTGCCCTCACCTCCCTATGCTTCCCTGGGCCTGCACAACCCTCCAGGCTCTCTCATGGGGAAGTCCAACACACCCTCTGTGCCTTGACTCCCCCAGTCTCATCCACCCTCCCATCTCCCCTGCCGGTCTCTCCTCCTAACCTGGGTACTATCCCATTCCTTGTCTTGACACCCCAGACATGGGGGAACCACCACTGCTTCCTGATCCTTTGCATCCAGACCAACCCAGTTCCTTCTCACAGTCCCCAGGAGCCCTCTGGGCCTGGTCCCGTCCTCATATCTGTCTGCTTCCCTGAGCTACACAACCCGTCAGCCTCTCTCCCAGGAGCCGTCTGGGCCTGGTCTCGCCCTCACCTCCCTCTGCTTCCCTGGGCTGCACAACCTGCCAGCCTCTTTCCTTTACATTGTGGCTGACTCTAGGCCAGGAACCACCACTGCTTCTTGATCCCTTGCATCCAAAAGAACCCAGTTCCTTCTTGCAGTCCCCAGGGGCCCTCTGGGCCTGGCCCCTCCATCACCTCCCTCTGTTTCCCTGGGCCTGCACAACCCACTGGCCTCTCTCCTGGGTAAGTCCATTGAATCCCCCAGCCTCATTCACCCTCCCAACTCCCCCACACATCTCTCCTCCTAGCCTGGGTACTGTCCTTCTTGGCACCCCAGACACCTGGGGAACCACTACTGCTTCCTGATCCTTTGCATCCAGACCATCCCAGTTCCTTCTTGCAGTTGCCAGGAGCCCTCTGGGCCTGGTCCTGCCCTCACCTCCCTCTGCTTCCCTGGTCTGCCCAACCTGCCAGCCTCTTTCCTGGACACTGAGGCTGACCTATTGGCTTCCTGATCCTTTGCTTCCAGACCAAACCAGATCTGCCCTACAGTCCCCAGGAGACCTTGGTGCCTCTTCCAGCCCCCATCTCCCTTTGCATTTCTGGGTGGCATGGCCACCAGCTGCCCAAGACCAGCATCTTCCCTGGGCCCTGCTCCCAGGCCAATCCAACCCCCAAATTCCTGAGGACAACATATTTTCTGGAGGGATCCAGACCTTAGGAGAAACCCTGAGAAAATCTGATCCTCATCTGACTTGGGTCTCTGTGGGAACTCCCGAAGAACAAAGCAATCTGGTCACTCCAATATAAAATCAAAAGAGAGAACTAGAAGCCAAGACCAACCAGCTTTTCATGCCCAAAATGTAAACCACAAAGACACATAAAGTTTACAAAAAGAATCAGACCTAAACTCAACAAAGAGAGGCTTGAGTCTCACATAAGAAGCAGAATCTACAAAAGAATTCCATATGTCAAAGTCACAGAGAAAAAAGTAACATGAATCCCCACCAAATACCAATAGTCCTCTAGAGGAGTACAATGAGAACCCCCTAGAGATAATGCAGGACATGAAACTCAAAAGAACAATTATAAACATGATAAATGGATTCAGTGAATTTAAAGAACACACAAACAAAGTAATCAAAGAACTGAAGGAAGACAGGGATAAACTTCTGAATGAATTTAGCAAAGAGCTAGAAATATTGAAGAGCACTCAGGCTGAAATGAAGGAAGTGAAACACTCAGTAAGCCAATTAGAAACGACAGGAGAAAGCCCCACCACTAGAATGAATGAAATGGAAAGCAGAATATC
Source organism: Nannospalax galili (assembly GCF_000622305.1). Classification (NCBI taxonomy): domain Eukaryota; kingdom Metazoa; phylum Chordata; class Mammalia; order Rodentia; family Spalacidae; genus Nannospalax; species Nannospalax galili. The sequence continues at coordinate 77,594 of NW_008355784.1, read as the reverse complement.
AAGACTGGAAGATAAGTGGCCAAAGTAGACCACTCAAGCAAAA
>NW_008355784.1:76671-77518 GCF_000622305.1 Nannospalax galili | reverse complement strand
AGAATGGAATATGCAGGAATTGTGTGACACCATAAAAAGACCAAATTTATGAATCATAGGCATACAGGAAGAAGAATCCCAAGAAAATGGCATGGACCAGATCTTCAACAGAATCGTGGAAGAAAATTTCCCCAAATTAAAGAAAGACATGCCCATACAAACAGAAGAAGCATATAGAACACCAAACAGACAGGACCAGAAAAGAAACTCTTGAAGGCACATCATAGTAAAAGCACTAAATGTACAAAAAAAAGAGACAATACTGAAAGCTGCAAAAGAAAAACAAGTCACATATAAAGGAAAACTCAGGATTACAGTTGACTTTTCAGTGCAAACTATGAAAGTCAGAAGACTCTGGACCAAAGTATTCCCAGTTTTTTTGGTCTTTTTGACACAGGGTCTCCCTGTAGCCCAAGCTGTCCAGGATTTACCATGGAGGCCTGGTTGGCCTCGAACACAGAGATCCATCTGCCTCTGCCTTCTGAGTGCTGGGGTATTCCCAGTTTCAAATGACCACAGATGCCAACCCAGGTATCTATACCCAGCCAAAATGTCTATTATAGTCAAAGTGGAAAGAAAAATCTTCCCTGACATAAATAGGCTGAGGGAATTCATGTCCACAAAACCAGCCCTTCAGAGAGTTCTGGAAGCAATACAAAGAGCTGAAGAAAGGAATGACTATACCCAAGGGGTTGCAGAACGAAATTCAATGAAGGTATAACTGTGGAAAAGTACAGCTATATCAACAATGTGAACAGAAATAAAAATGACGGAATTTAATACACATCTTTCATTAATATCTTTAAATAGTAACTGACTGAACTCCCCAGTCAAAAGACACATACTC
>NW_008355784.1:76361-76474 GCF_000622305.1 Nannospalax galili | reverse complement strand
CTTCATTCTAATCGAAGGAGCAGTTAACCAAGAAAATACTACAATCATGAACATATATTCACCAAACTCTGGTGCACCCAAATTCATAAAAACAGGCCTACAGGACTTTAAGC
>NW_008355784.1:72918-76338 GCF_000622305.1 Nannospalax galili | reverse complement strand
TGGGTTAACTGGACAAAGAATAAACAGAGAGATGCCTGAATTAAATGATACCATACATCAAATGACCCTAACAGACATGTACAGAGTATTGCACCCAAGCACCAAAGAATAGACTTTCTATTTAGCACCCCATGGAAAGTTCTCAAAAATTGACCACGTACCAGGGCACAAAACAAACCTCAACAAATACAAAAGTTTGAAATAATTCCATGCATTCTATGAGACCACAATGCAATAAAGCTTAAAATCAACACTGGAAGAATCCCTAATCACCACATGAACAAATGAAGATTAAACAACACACTCCTGAATGATGAATGGGTCTGCTTTAGTTTGTTTCTCCATTGCTGTGATAAAACACTCTGACCTGACCACTACCAACTGGGGGAGGAAAGGGCTTTTTCAGCTTAGATCTCCCAGGTTGTAGTTCATCACGGAGCCCAAGGTAGTAACTCAGGGCAGGAACCTAGAAGCAGGAGACTAAAGCTATCCATCACAGGGTTAAAAGAGAAATTAAGAAAGAAATAAAAGTATTCCTGGAACTAAATGAAAAGGACAATACAACACAACAAAACCTCTGGGGCATGCTGACAGCTTTCCTTAGAGGAAAGTTTATAGCTCTAAGTACCTACATTAAAAAATCAGAAAAAACACAAATGAATGACTTAACATTGCAAATCAAGAAACTTGAAAAGCAACAACAAATGAAATCCAAACCCAGCAGACTAGAAGAAGTAACAAAAACCAGGATAGAAATTAATGAAATCAAAACAAAGAAAACAATACAAAGAATCAACAAATCTAAGAGCTGGTTCTTTGAAAAGGTAAACAAGATTGACAGACTGCTAGCCCAGTTACAAAAGAAAGAGCACCTCAAAATCAACAAAATCAGAGATGAAAAGTGAAACATCATGACACCAGAAAGATACAGAACATTATAAGGATTAATTTAAAATCCTATATGCTACTAAATTTGAAAACCTAAAAGAAATGGATGGATATTTAAAGGCATGGGAACCACCAAAACTAAACCAAGAAGAGATTAAGAGCTTAAACATACCTATAACACAAAAAGAAATTGAAACAGTAATACTTAAACTCCCGACTAAAAAAGGCCAGGACCAGATGGATTTATAGAATTCTATTAGACATTTAAAGAAGATCTACATCCAATACTACTTAATTTATTCAAAAAATAGAAATGGAGGGAGAACTTCCAAATTCCTTCTATGAACCCAGCATCACTCTAATACCAAAGCCAGGTAAATATACAATAAAAAAGAAAACAATAGACCCATATCCTTAATGAACATAGATGTAAAAATTTTTAACAAGATGCAAACTGCATGCAGACATATATCAAAAAGATTATCCACCACGATCAAGTCAGCTTTCTTCCAGAGATGCAGGGATGGGTCAATGTACATAAGACAATAAACGTCATAAATCATATAAATGGACTCAAAGACAAGAACCACATTGTCATCTCAATAGATGCAGAGAAGGCCTTTGACAAATGCAGAGGGAATTGGACTGGAGGGAACATACCTCAAAATAATTAAAGCCATATATAACAAACCAACAGCCAGTATTCTAAATGGAGAAAAACTGGAAGCATTCCCCTTGAAATCTGGAACCAGACAAGGCTGTCCACTATCTTCACTTCTCTTTAACATAGTGCTTGAAACTTTTGCAAGAGCAATAATACAAGAGCAGGAAATTAAATGAGTAATAATTGGAAAAGAAGAGATCAAATTATCCCTTTTTGCAAATGATATATTATATCTAAGAGACACCAAAAATTCCACCAGAAAACTCCTAGAAATTATTAACACATTCAGTAAAGTGGTAGGTTACAAAATTAACTTACAAAAGTCTGTAGCCTTTCTAAATACCAATAGCAAACAATCAGAGAAAGAGTACATGGAAATACTCCCCTTCACGGGAGAAGAGTATTATTAAGGGAGAAAGGGGAAACCATGATGGAGTGGTTAGACAATGCAAGAGGTAAATAATGCCTAGCTAGTTTTAAAAACCAGAGGGAACCATATTAGAACAACAACTACTGACAAATTATACATACCAGATCAAGAAATATATGTCTAGGCAAGGTTTATCTGAGAACAATTGTTCTTTGCCCAAGGTTTAGCTATATGGCACACAGTAATTAAAAGTACCAGACTGATGGAACTAACCTTCTTGGATATTTAACAGACATTCTTTGAGGCCTATACTAATTTGGTCAGGGGGACATAAAGACCGGTTTACTTCTTTCCCTCAAAGGGCAAGTTTTTGCTCCTTGCCCTCCAAGGTTGACTAAGTTCCAAGGGACTATCAGCATCTCTAAAAATGTCTTATAACTGTGGTGAGTCACCTGTCTTCTTGCTCAGGGAGGCTATGGAGACCCCACCAGATGGACTTGAACCAGTGTCCAGTGTACAAAGAGGAGAGTCAACAAAGGGGAAATATTTCCTCCATGCTTCCAAGTGAAGCCAGGCACGGTTGAGTAAGACCTTTGACTTATCTTCACATAGATGGAACTGGTAAAAGAAAGGAGCCAGGACCCCTGTGGAACAGATCCTCAAATGACCTTAAGTGTAAAAAATAAATTGATTTATTTGGGCCCACTCTATGGTCTTAAACACCCAAAAGGAAAGTATAACCAAAGAGTAAATGGACCAATATAATTTTTAAGAGTCCATATGCATAGCTAAAGGCTACATAACAAGCAACAATGCCAGATAGGAGATACCTTCTTTTGAGTTGCTGGCCAGGGTGGCCAAAGGGACTCTCAGATAGTAACCCACCACAGAACTGGGAAAATGAACAGCAGACCCCAATCTTATCTCAAGGAATATTGACAACTGATCACTGCTAGATGAGGAGCAGCTGACCTTCCTAAAACAAAAACCTCTAGATAGGCTGACTAGATTCACCAGATGAACACGTAGTGGGGAATGGCTGGAGCTGATGACATCACAGTAGACAGTATCAGGATAACAGAGTATAAGGGGTCTAGCGGGGGGAGGGAGGCTATGGGATGGTGCCATATGGGAAGTGGGTGTACAGTTGAATAAGATGGTTTGGGATATTCTGTGTGATACATACATACACAAAAAATCAACAAATTAAAAAAATGAAATATATATATATACATGGAAGGATATTTAAGGAGGAAGCATAAAAATTTATGTCATGTTAATTAGTAGAGGTGATAAACATTACCATTGAAATCTACTCGATGACTTCGTAGACATACATAGGTGCCAAGGATCTGAGTGTAACCGATTATGATTAGAGCTAATCAGATACATACAGATAAGAGACGCATGCGCCAACATCTCAATGTTATTAGCAAAAACAATGAGTCTTTCTGTAAGAAACAATGTCTTACAGGGCTTATACTGAATTCAATATTGT
>NW_008355784.1:55581-72886 GCF_000622305.1 Nannospalax galili | reverse complement strand
AACTGTATTAATTCAACAGTGAACCTAAAAATTTTATAGCCACTTTTGAAAGAGATGTATCTTTGCTCTGGAAACTGTTGATGAGTATGTTAAAGCTGTAGTGGAATACTTCTTCTAAGAAAATAAAATAAAAATAACATAAAAAATTAAAAAAAAGAAAACATCTTTCCTTCATACACATAAGAATTTGGAAAAAGATGGTTCTCTGAAATTACTCTGTCCTTTGAACAAATTCTTTAACAATGTGGCAATAAATAAATACATAAATAAATATCCCCAATTTTAAAAAAATGTCAGGATCCACAAATGAAGGAGAACATAGGTCGTTTTTTGTCTGAGTCTGTGTTACTTCAATTAGTATAACAGTTTCTAGATCCATCCATTAACCTGAAAATTTCATTATTTCATCTTTCTTTACTACTGAATAGAACTCCATTGTGTAAATATAACACAGTTTTTTAACCACTCTTCAGTTGAAAGGCACTGTGTCACTTCACTTGGTATAACAGCTTCTAGATCCATCCATTTACCTGCAAATTTCATTATTTCATCTTTCTTTACTGCTCAATAGAAATCCATTGTGTAAATATACCACATTTTTCTTAACCACTCATCAGTTGAGGGGCTCTTAGGTTGCTTTCATCTCAGGTATTGTGAAAAGAGCAGCAACCAAACATGGTTACACAAGTGTTGCTACAATAAGATGAGTCCTTTGGATATATGTCAAGGAATGGTATAACTGGGTCATATGGTAGGTTTATTTTTAGTTTTTTTAAGAGCTCTCCATACTGCTTTCCATAGGAGTTGCGTGAGTTTTCAATCCCAGCAGCAATGAGTGTGTGTTCCCCTTTCTCCATATCCTTAGCAGCAGTTGGTATCATTTGTTCTCTTGACCCTAGCCACTGTGACTCGGGTAAGATGAAACCTTAGGGTGGTTTCAATTTGCATTTGTTTTTTGAGTTCTTTGTATATTCTGGAGCTCTGTCAGATGTGTCGCTGGTGAGGATTTTTTCCCAGTCTGTGGGTTTTCTTTTCACTTTCTTGATTGTTTCTTTTGATGAACAGAATCTCCTTAAGTTTGGAGTTCACACAGTAGCTTTCCAACCACAACAGTATGGAAAGTGAGAAAGAGATGAACTTGATAGTGGAGACACCAGGCAAGCACTGCCTCTGCCATGTGTTGAAGGTCAGTGTCAGTGATAGTAAATCCTGGAGATAGTGTGTTATTTGGTATGATATGCCAAAATAGCACCTTGTGGTCTTCTTCTCAAAGCCCATGAAACCAAGTCTAATCTCATGAAAAATATCACCCAGAGCCCCGGTGAGAGTCATTGTATAGAATACCTGACCAGTAATTTCACAGCTGTCACAGCTATAGGAATGTGTGGAGACATGACACATGCTACATCCTGGATGGGAGCAGATGTTGAGGAAAGTGAAGAAAATGTCAAGCAAGAGTGTTGGTTTAATAACAGTATGCCAGCATTGGTTCCTGCAAGCCATTAGCAATGAAAGATGGTAATAATAAGAGAGACTGTATATGGGATATATTGAGACTGTTAAGTGTTCTATAACTTTTAAAACTAAAGGTTTGCAGTGCATGGTGGCACATGCCTTTAAGCTGCTGGGGCAGAGAAATTGGACTGTAGTTATTGAAATTGCTTACTCTATATAGCTGGTGGGAAAAAGAACTGGAGTCACTTTTGTGGATTAGAGTCACACCCATAATTAAAGGCTTATTTTAAAATTAAAAACAAAACAAAACAGAAAGAGCACAAATAAATGACCTAACACTGCAACTGAAGACACTGGAAAGACAAGAACAAATGAAACCCAAACCCAGCAGAAGAGAATAACAAAAATTGGAGCAGAAATTAATGAGATAGAAAGAAAGAATACAATACACAGAATCAATGAATCTAAGCTGATTCTATGAAAGCTAAACAGGATAGACAGACCCTTAGCCCAGTTAACCAAAAGAAAGAGCAAATTCAAATTAGCAGAATCAGCGATGAAAGAGGAAACATCTCAACAGACACCCCAAAGATCCAGAACATTATAAAGGAATACTTTAAAGACATATACTCTATTAAATTTCAAAACCTAAGAGAAGTTTATGGGTATATAAAATCATGGGGACCACCAATAATACTTAAATTATTCAAAATGATAGAAACAGAGAGAGCACTCCCAGCTTTCTTCTATGAAGCCAGCGTCACCCTAATACCAAAACCAGGTAAATACACAACCCAAAACAAAAAAACAAAAAACAAAAAAGCTTTAGACCCATATCTTTAATGATTATAGATGCAAAAATTCTCAACAAAATACTTGTAAACTGCATACACAATGCCATGAGGCACCTCTCTCGCCATTTTGTGCAGATGTCAGGAAGCCACAGGATCTATATTTGAATGTGGACTTTTCAGTGCATCTGTAAATGGGGGGTGCCCACTCTTCTGTAAATAAACCTCCACCCTATGCTCTATTAGCAAGCCCAATATACTCATTAGGCCTTTCCAAAATAAATAAATAAATAAATAGGTAAATAAATAATAAACACATAAATACAGAGCTAATGAAACCGCTCATTATTCCACCAAAGTTGACCCCATGTTGGCAAATTTTTGGTCTTTGATTTCTTATTCCTATCCCTGCCTCCTTAAACTTTAATATATATATAGCCTGCTTCAAATTATTTCTGGAAAAAAATGTGTTAAAATTGCCTCTCTCTGGGATAATAAAAATAAAAAGTAGGCTTAGCACAGGCCAGAAGATCGAGCCAGTTAGCGGTCTTTCTCCTCGGTCTGTGCTTCCTTCAATTCCTGTCTGTTAGTTCCTGCCCTGAGTTTCTGCTCTGGTTTCGCTCCATGATGAACTGAGACTGGGATGTGTAAACCAAATAAACTTTTTCTCCCCCCACCAAAAATTTCTCCTAGACACAGTGAATTTCAGTTTCACTATTAGAAAATCAACATAAAAATATTATGAAAATACAGAAACCAATAATTTTGGAATATACATATAAGTTTAAGAAACATATGGAAATTTAGAAAAGGACATTATGCTTTATAGGTTTAAAGCATGGAAGAATGAAATTTTACACTAGTGTGGTTTCTACTATTGGAATCATTTTATATATTCATTTAAACTTTCATGGCTTTAATTGTCCTGTAGCATGAAGTTATCCTAGACAGATGTGAACAAATGTCTACTCACTTCAGATAAGGCACCGATGACAGACCAAAGAAATTATTCCACCCAAATCTAGTTTGGTGAATCAATGAATTTAATTGGTGTTACTTACAGGAGTATGTACAATTTATGGGTGGCTACACCACCAGAGAAAGTCTCTCTTCCTCAGCAACTTCTAATTATTCATATGTCTTTGGGGAGAGATGGGGTTTCATTATTCTCCCATGGTAGAATATTAATGAGTCCAACCTTGTGCAGTTGTTCTGTGGGTAATCACAGTAGTGGAGAGTTCAAGTGACCAATGATCATGCCATGTCTGGAGGATAGAATTCCACAACACTCCACTTCTTCCTTTGTTCTTATATTTTTTCTACCCTCTCTTTCTGAAATCTTGAAGGGGTTAATACAGATGTCTTCTTTAGGGATGAGCATGCAGTAGTTATCTTTCCTCAGCATTTTGGTCAGTATTGACTGTACAGTAACTGCCAGCCACTGAAAAAAGAAGTTTCTTGGAACAAGGTGAAAGCAAAAATAATCTAAGGGTATAAACAGAAATATGACAGGCAGGTCACATCACTTTAACAAAACCACAGCAGTAGCTATGACCTTCCCAGCCATGGGCTTCTGACCAGGTCTACAGTGTCCGATGTGAATTGCCTCCTGTGAAGCAGGACACAAATCCAATCAGAAGTAACTGGTTGTACTCAGACAAGTCATTCCACTATTGCACTAGTGGGCACATCTTACCTGGTATGTTGACAGTGTAGCATGTGGTGTCTGCAGCCAAGTAGAACCATTAATTACTTTTCTGTCCTGCAGCCTGCATAGCCCCTTCCAGCATCATGAAAGCTAGTAAGCAGAAAGGAAGTTTCCAGCTCAGTCCTAGTTTAATTTCTCCATACACTGCAGCAAAATCATGAGATGTTTTCAACGAAGGATCATACTATCTAATTATGATGGGAAAGCAACTCTGGAATTTCTGTTTAGTAACCTTATGGCTTCTGGGAGTGTCTTTTGCAAACCTCACAGGGGACCTCCACTCAAACTCTTTAGATACTGTTTTAGGCTCAGGCTGCTCTAGAAATTTTCTTATTCACTTTGGTGGTATCATGTGCATCTTATCAGAACATTATATAATCAAGAATTTTAAATCTGTACTGGGCCTTGGCACCTTATGTGAACTGATTTCTAAACCTATAAAATGCTCAGATGTTAGCATTACATTGTTTATGTGATGAAACATTTTACAATGAGTGAGGAGGATCTCACCTGGGAACTGGGTACATTTGAAACTACACAGACATCTATACTTTTGTGGAATACCTAGTTAAACCTCTCTTTTGTTTTCACCTTCTATTGTTTATAAGGCCAGGAGCCACAGTATGTATGGGCGTGGGGGGATCTCGGGGCGCCAGCTACTGGGCGTGGCGCTGGTCTCCCACACGTCACTGGAGTGCAGTGGGTCCCGCCGGCCATGTCTGCTGTTCAGGCCTCTGGCTCTCTGCCGCGTTGCCGTGGGTCTCTGCTACCTGAGCTGGCAGCTCTAGGACCACTGTCAGCTGCCTGGTCTGGTTCCGTTTCAATTTCCACCATGCACTCCCTCTCTAAGTTCGAGACCTGTTGGCCACCAGGTCAGGAGGGGAGGTGCGAGAAACGGTGAAAGCAGGGTCTTCGTGAGTCGATGATGGAAGCATACCCCCCCCCCAAGACTGGATCACAGGATTTAGTGTTACAGCTTCAGACAAGTGACTCAGCTCAGATCTCAGTGATTCAGCTCCAGCTCCAGCTTTATTGGGGTAAAACTAGGACTATTTATAGTGTGGAGACAGTAGAAGAAGCCTTAGCTGATAGGTACTCCTGGAATGCTTCATTTACATAGGGCGGTGGGCTTCTATCAGGCTATCAGACAATGCCTGATTAAAACCTGGTAGCTCCTGTGCTGGAGGGCATGTATCTTGTGACGGGCATTTCAAAAGTAAGTCAGGGAGGAGAGCAGAAGGCGCCCCGCTGAGAAGGGGAGTCTCCCCATTTGCGCCGAGCCAGCTTGTGGCTATCCGGACATGGGGAGACTGCTACCCTAAACAGCAGGGGTCCCCAACTAGTATGTGTGGACCATTGACTTATTTTGTGTTTGGGTAAGGAAGTGATCTGAACTGATAGATGCCAAGAGAACTTTGAGAAGAGTTTGCATAGAATCACAGGGATGAAGTGCTAAAGTCCAGGCTTTCATGCAAGACTTTCTTCTCCTATGCTTTCTTGCTTGGAGATGACGTAAGGAAGTGATCTGAACTGATAGATGCCAAGAGAACTTTGAGAAGAGTTCGCATAGATTCACAGGGATGAAGTGCTAAAGTCCAGGCTTTCATGCAAGACTTTCTTTTCCTATGCTTTCTTGCTTGGAGATGATTCATCAGCATCTACCGACCTGCACAGTGAGGCCCGTTGTGGGTGGAAACAGTGTCCACTGACTGGGCGGCTGTCTCTGAAGCTGGTACTCTGTGACCCATGGAGCAACCTGTGGACTCCCCACCAATCACAGGGCGGTTGTATAATGGGTCTTAAACTATTGACCTACACCTCCGGCCCTCATATTGTATTTATAAATATAAAATTTATTTTATTTTTGAAGCTTTCATACGTAAATATTACATTTGCACTATTTCCGTCCCTCCTAGTCCCCCTCCCAGACTCCCACTCAATTTCTCATCCTCTTCTTGTTATTGTTACATATACATACATACATATACAAATACACATTTATAAAGTGCAGAGTCTATTTAGTGATGCTTATAAGTACCTGTGTTTAGGACTACCCACTTGGGATTAGAGAACCTCTGAGTGAGCTGGTCTCCCTCCCTCCCTCAACAACCACTCATTGTCTGCAGCTCTTCATCTTGAGGTGAGACCCCATGACATTCTTACTATTTACATTTAACTTTTCATCTGGTTTTGCCATTATGCAGATCTCAATAGACCAACATACTGTCCAGAATACATTAACTAGCAGTAGATGTCTTATCCCTCTGGCTGTTACACTCTTTCTACCACATCTTCTGCCTGAGAGATCAGTATAGAGGCCCCATTGTCAATATGTCACTTGAAGTTGGGTACCTCACAGTCTCTTGTTCTCTGCATTTGATGATTTTTGGGAATTTTTAGTATCTCCACCTGTTGTAAAAAGAAGCTTTTTTGACAAGTAGTGAGAAGAACACTTGCATTTGAAGATTTGGAGCTAGAATGCACAAATGAAAGAGAAAATTTGTCATTTGTTTTTCTGAGTCTGGATTACCTCACTCATTATAATGGTTTCTAGTTCTATCCATTTACCTGCAAATTCCATCATTTTTGTTTTCTTTACCACTGAGTAGAATTCCAGTGTCTAAATGTACCACATTTTCTATTCATCAGGTGAGAGATATATAGGTTGCTTCCATTTTCTAGCAATTTTGAAAAGAGCAGCAATAACAGGGCTGAGCAAGTGCCTCTGTAATAGGACATCGAGTCCTTTGGGTATACAGTAAGAAGTGGTATACATAGATCATGTGGTAAATCTAGTTTTAGCTTATAAATGTTCTCCATACTAATTTTCACAGTGCCTGCTCCAGTGTGCAATCCCATCAACTGTGTATAAGGATTCACTTTCTTCCCATTTGTTGTCATTTATTTTCTTAATCTTGGCCTTTCTAACTCGGGTAAGATGAAATCCTAAAGTACTTTAATTTACATTTCCCTAAGTGCTAAGGATGTTGAACACTTTTGAAGGTGTTTCTTAATCATTTTTATTTCTTCTTTTGAGAACACTTTGTTCATATCTATAGTCATTTTAAATTGGTTGATATTTTTTTTGATTCTTTTGTTTTGAGTTTTTGTATATTCTGGAAATTAATCCTCTATCAGATGTGTAGCTGGCAATGATTCTATCTCATTCAATAGGCTTCCTCTTCACTCAATTGGTTGTTTCCTTTAATGTACAGAAACTTTTCAGCTTCGTGGGGTCCTGTTTGCAGATTGTTGACCTTGATTCCCGAGTAAGCAAACTATGATTTAGAAAGTCCTTTCCTACACCTATATCTTATAGGGTACTCCATATGGTTTCAGCTCAGAGTTTCAGTGTTTCAGGTTTCATATTGAAGTCTTTGTTCAATTTGGAGTTGATTTTTGTACAGGATGATAGATATGGGTCAAACTTTATTCTTCTACACATGGAAATCCAGTTTTTGCCAGTACCATATGTTGAAAATGCTTTCCTTCAGTATATGTTCTTGGCATCTTTGTCAAATATCAGGTGACTATACCTGTGTGCACCCATATTTGGGTCTTCTATTTTGTTCCATTGATCTACAAGTCTGTTTTTGTGACAATACCATGATGATTTATTAAAATAGGCCTGCAAAGTTTTTGTTATAAAGATCTTTAATGTCTTTCATTGGGTTTAATCCTAGATATATATTTTTTAAGTCTGTTGTGAATGGGAGTATTTAATGACCTTTTCAGTTTGATGACTGCTTGGTGTCAGTATATAAAAAGGCCAGTGATTTTTGTAAATTATTTTTGTATCCTGCTGCTTTGCTGAAAGCATTGATAATTTCTAGAAACTTTGGGGTGTAATTTTGGGGATATATTATGTATAATATATCTGCAAATAGGGATAAGTTGACTTGTTTTCTTTTTAATACCCATTTAATTTCTTTCTCTTCTTTTTCTAGTTAGGGTTTCAAGTACTGTATTGAAAAGGAGTGGAGAGAGTGGACAACCTTGTCCCTGTTTTTAATGGGAATGATTAGAATTTTTCTCCATTTTGGAATGATTTTGGCTATGGGTTTGTCATATATAGCCTTAATTATAGCGAGTTTTTCCACTCCAGTTAATTTTCTCTAGGACTTTTATCATAAAGACGTGTTGGATTTTTGTCAAGGGCATTTTCTGAATCTATGGAAATGGTCATGTGATTTGGGTCTTAAGTCTGTTTATATGATTTACTACATTTATTGACTTATGTATACTGAATCATCCCTCAATCTCTGAAATAAAACTAACTTGATCATGGTGGATGATCTTTTTGATAAGTGTCTATATGCAGTTTGCAATTATTTTATTGAGAATTGTTTGCATCTATATTCACTAGGAATATTGATCAGGAGTTTGTTGTTGTTGTCATTGTTGTTGTTTCTTTACTTGGTTTTAGCATGCAGTAATATTGGTTTCAGGGGAATATGGGAGTTCTCCCTCTGTTTCTACCTTTTTAATAATTTAGGCAGTATTGGTTATAGGTCTTCTTTGAAGGTCTGGTGAAATTTTGGTGTAACTCTGTCTGGACCTGGTCATATTTAGTAGGGAGTCTTTGTATTACTATTTCAATCCCCTTATTTGTTATGTCTTAGTTATTAATCACTTCTTGGTTTAACTTTGATAGTTTGATTGAGTCTAAAAATTCACTCATTTCTTTTAGGTTTTCTAATTTAACAGACTATAAGTTTATAAAGTAATCCTTTATAATGTTATGGATAACTTTGGTGTTTTCATTTCTGATTTTGTGATTTGGGGGTTGCCCTTTCTTTTGGTTAGCTGGGCTAAGGGTCTGTCTATCTTGTTTATGTTTTTAAAGAACCAAGTCTTAGATTAATTGATTCATTGTATTGCTTTTTTTTGTTTCTATTTCATTGATTTCTGATCTGATTTTTATTATTTCTTCTTGACTGCTGAGATTAGGTTTCATTTGTTTTTGTTTTCCCAGATGTTTTAAAAATAAATAATTTATTGAGAAGTTCATACATGCATATAAGGTGTTTTGATCAAATCCACACTCACCTCCTCCCTTCCAACTCCTCCCATATCTTCCCATCACTTTTTTCTGATAACTTCATGCACTCTTTCTTCTTTAATTTTTTATGGAGCTTTTGGCTATTCTAACATTCTCCCTTCTGAAGAGATAACCCTAAAATCCTTTAAGGGTTAGGTAAAAGCTCCCAAATGTTTTCAACATTTTTGACCTTTGGAATGGAGTAGGTTGCTAAGAGGCCCAAGGACATTGTGAATTTTAGCCAAGAAACTGGCTACTTTTCTTTGGGTCTTTTTACCCTAACTGCCTAGCCAATTCCTACCTCCTATTCTTATCACACCATCCTCTGAAGAGGTTACTCAAATTGCCAATAGGGAATAGGGACGCAGACCACTCTGGCTTCTTTCCTGCTGAACAGGGATGCAGGGTGAGGCAATTGGAGTACCCCTTCAGTAGGTCTGTCTGAAAGACTCCCAAATTGCATAACTCTTATCCCAAGGAGGAAGAGAAAGTCTTTGAATCTTGAATAGGACATGTGATGGAGAAGTAAAGGCAAGAGTAATTAGCATTACAAGATCTAGACAGGGAACTAGAAAAAAAGTCAGAACAGGGCAATTTTCAACTGTTCATATGAGAGTCCATTAGAATTTCTTGACAAGGGCTTCCAAAAGCATTCCTCTATTGGGTTCCTCCTCATTTTTATTTTGTCTTCCAAGGCTGGACTCTAGGGTGATGGATTCAGGATTTATTTTCAGGCATTTTGATAGCTGTTGGAATGGTTAGAATCAGTGTCAGCTCCCTCTCAAAGGCCCAATTGTGACAATGTTTAGCAATCCGGCTCAGCTGAAGTCATGATGATGGTAGTTATTTCATGCAGAAGGGACTGTAGTATAGCATCATCTTATTAAAAGGACCTGAAATTAAATAGATTTGGTGCTAGGATCCACATACGAGGGAGAACATACGTCGTTTGTTTTTCTGAGTCAGTGTTACTTCACTTAGTATAACAGTCACAGCATTAAATCATTTATTTGTGCTTTCAGATTTTTTAATATAAGCATATAGAAATATAAACTTTCCTCTTAGTATTGCTTTAAATGTATCCCAAAGGTCCTGTTGTTCTGTCTTCATTTTCATTTAGTTCCAGAATACTTTTATTTATTTCTTGATTTCTTCTTTGACACATTCATTTCAGGAGTGTGTTGTTAATTTCCATAAGTTAATATAGTTAGTAGAGCTTCTTTTCCTGTTGATTTTGAGCTTTATTGCTTTGTGGGCCAATAGAATACATGGGTTTACTTCAATTTTTTGTATTTGTTGAGGTTTGTTTTGTGCCCCAGTATGTGGTCTATTTTAGAGAAACTTCTGTGAGATGCTGAATAGAATGTGTATTCTTTTGGTGCTTCGTTGGAATATTTTGTGGATGTCTGCTAAGTCCATTTGATGTATGATATCTTTTAAACATCTTCAGCTGTTTCTATATTCATTCATTGTCCAGATGACCCTCCTACTGGAGAAAGTGGGGTATCGAGGTCATCTTGTATTACTGAGTTGGAGTTAATTTTGTGTTTTGTAGTCCAGTGCTGTTCTTCTTGTGGAATTCGGTACAACAGAGTTTGGTGTATATATGCTCATAATTGTAAAGTCTTCTTTCTTGATTGTTTCCTTGATCAGGATGAATTTACCTTCTTCATTTCTTCTGATTAATTTTAATTTGAAGTCTGTTTTATCTGATGTTAGAATAGTAATGCCTGTTAATTTTTTTCATGCCATTTGCTTAGAATTTTTTCCAAATCCTTCACTCTAAGGTGGTTCATACCCTTGCAAATAAGATGAGTTTCTAGTACACAACAAAAAGATGGATTTTGTTTCTTAATTTATTCAACTATGCTGTGTTTTTTGATTGGAGAGTTGAGGCCATTGATGTTTAAAGATATTATTGGAAGAGTGTGTTGTTTACTATCATTTTAGCTTCTGTTTATGTTCTAAGTCTTAGTTTGTTTTTCCTAATTGAAGCTTCATTTGTTTTCATTCCATAGACTCTTGAGTATGGTTATTTCTTTCTTTAGTCTTTTGTATTGCTTCCAGTATTCTCTGTAAGAATGGTTTGGTAGAAAAGAATTCTTTCAACCTCTTTATATTATAGAAGATTTTTCTTTCCCCTTTGACTATAATAGTTTTTCTGGGTAAAGAAATCTATCTTGGCATCTGGGGTTACATAGAGCTTGGAATGTATTGCTCCTGGTTCTTCTGACTTTTAATGTTCACATTAAAAGTTCAACTGTTATTCTAATAGATTTTTCCTTATATGTATCTTGGTTTTCTCTTACAGCTTTCAGTTCCCTCTCTTTGTTCTACACATTTAGTGATTTTTAAAATTTATTTATTTATTTTTTGTTTGTGTATGAGTATATTGCCTGCAAGTGCACCTGTGTTGTGCAATGCCTGTGGAGGTTAGAAGAGGGCATCAGATCCCCTGGAACTGAAGTTATGACAGTTGTTAGCTGCCATGTGGGTGCTGGGAATCAAACCCAGGTCCTCTGCAAGAGCAGCCAGTGCTCTTAACCAATGAGCCATCTCTCTAGCCCCACATTTAGTGTTTTTACTATGATATGCTGTGTGTACTTTTTCAGCCCTGTCCATTTGATGTTTTGTGTGTTTCTTGTATATGTATGAGTATATCTTTCCTTAATTATGGGAAGTTTCTTCTATAATCGTGTTGAAGAGCTGATCAATATCATTGACCTGAGATTCTTCTTCTTCTATGCCTATAATTCACAGATTTTGTCCTTTCATGGTGTCCCACATTTCCTTCATATTTCATTCCTGTGGTTTTTTAAATTCATATTCTTTGAGTGTGCCAATTCTCTAACTTTATCTTAAAGTCTTGATATTCTGATTTCCATTTGATTCATTCAGCTGGTAAGACTTTCTCCTGTTTTTTTTTTTTAATTGACTTTTTAAATTTTTCAATTTAATCTCATCTCAGCTTAGGTTTTCTTCAACACTTCTGTTTTGTGAATCTATTTTTTAAATCCTGAATGTCTTTGTCATTTCACTGATCAGTATATATGTATTTTCTTGAACTTCAGTGAGGAGTTTATTTCTATCCTTTTTGATTTCCTTTAGTTGTTTGTATGTTCTTTAAAGTCCTTGAATTCTTTGATCATGTTTACTAAATTCTGTGGTTTGGGGTTCCTCAGGTTAGTTCCCCTTCTAGGACTCTTTTGTAGGACTGGTAGAATTTCAAGGTAACATGTTTTCTTGGTTGTCATACTATTTGTATTTGTGTCTTTACATTTATCACTTAGGCATATGGGTTTCTTTTTTGTCTGTGCATCTTATATAAAATTCTAGAAAGTCTTTGTTGACTAGAAGTTTGTTTGTTATCCACCATGTAGGTGCTGTGATTCAAACCTGGATCCTCTGCAAGAACAGCCAGTGCTCTTAACCATTGAGCCACCTTGTAAGCCCCCAATATATATTCTTTAAAAGGAAATGTCACCATGGAGAAAAAACCCTCAATGTTTCTAAGGAATTGTACAGTCAAGTAAGGCTTTTGGCTCATTCTTACAACTAGTACAACACACACACAGAGGGAAAAAAGAAAAGAGGAAGAAAGAGGAAGGGAAGCAGTAGGAGGAGGAGGAGGAGGAGGAGGAGTGGGAGGAGGGCAAGGAAAAGGAGGAGGAGGAGGAGGAAGAAGAGGTGGAGGAGGAGGTTAAAAGAGCCAGAAGCTTCTCCTAAACAAAAGTAATTCCTGGGGACCAGAACTTCAATTGGGCTTGACAGTTAAAAGAATTAATTTTGGTCACCTACGTGGTCTTAAACACCCAACAGGAAAGTATGAACAAAGTTTAAAATTATTGGTATTTTTTAACAGTCCAAGGGATTAGATTTAAGGTGATACGAGATGTCATTTACACAATTATCTCTCATTAATAGTTTGTTTCTGTATAGTGAAAATACTTCTCATATATAAACATCTCAACTTTGACTTAATTTCAATACTTCAGTGCCTACCAGCAGATGAGAGAGAGAGAGAGAGAGAGAGAGAGAGAGAGAGAGAGAGAACTACTATTGTTGTAACCCAAAAATCATATAAAGGTTAAATCATTTTTCTCTCTTTCTCTCTCTAGAGGTCATTTAGGAGGGACCTTCCACTGTAATTGCAGCCACTCCAGCAACTATCAAAGTGTTGAAAACTGAGTCCTGGATTCATCACTCATGAGTCAAGCCATGGGAACCAAAAAACCTACCCCACCCCCCGAAAAGATCTTATGATCCTATCAAGAGAATGTAATGAACTTTAATTCAGACATCTTAAAAAGTCCTTTTCTTGGGACTGGAGAGATGGCTCAGAGGTTAGGAGCACTGATTGCTCTTACAGAGGACCTGGGATCAATTCCCAGCACCCACATGGTGGCTACAAATCGTCCTTAACTCCAGTCCAGGGGAATCCGAAGCCCTCTTCTGACATCTGTGGCATTGCATAACATGGGTGCACCAACACACATGCAGGCAATACACTCATACACATAAAATAAAAATAAAAATAATCCCAGCACTCGGGAGGCAGAGGCAGGCGGATCTCTGTGAGTTCAAGACCAGCCTTGTCTACAAAGTGAGTTCCAGGCCAGCTGGGGCTACAGAGAGATCCTGTCTCAAAAAGACCAGTAAATAAATAAATAAAATAAAATATTTTTAAAAGTCCTTTTCTCTGCTGTCTCCTGGTTCTATGCCTACTGCTTGTAATGTTAATAATTCCTGTTTTTAGTACCCCCACATATTTTTCCAGTCATCAACCAAAGATTTTCTTTCCTCACTACACTTAGTTGTCATACAAATGTAACCATTGATACAATTTCAAAGTTCTCAGGGTAGACCACTGACAGGGTACTCTAAATGTAACAGCTGATAATCTCTCACTTGGCTCTAAGAAACCACATAACTCATAACCCCAATTCCATAATAGCAGTTAGGGTTATATTTTTAGAGGGGGAAAGGATGAGGCAGGGGATAGATATGGCAGAGGCAGCCTTGGTTCATGTCTTCAGATATAAGCCATAGCTTTGGTACCTATGAAGTTTCCTAGGACCTTAGCTCCCCAACTTATGTTCCCCAAGAAAGTCTCCATCATTCTCAAAGACACTACAATAGTCCTATATCAATGAGGGTTGAATATAAGGAAACTGTGATGATCCATATAAAATGTCATAAAAATCCATTAATTTGTCCACTTACTAAAAATATTAATTTCAAAAAGTAAATATAAGCCAGGTTTGGTGACTCATACCTGTAATCCCAAGCACTTGTGAGGCAGAGGTAGGAGTATCTGGAGTTTGATGCTTACCTGGTCTACATAGGGAGACACTGTCTCATACACACACACACACACACACACACACACACACACATCCAAAAAAGTCAAACCAAACATTGAAGACTCAGTCTAATGAAAGTATTGGATTATTGTTCCATATACTGTCTTAGTACAATTATTTATTAAAAATTTCTAAAAAGAAAATTTGAGGATATGATTGAAGAAAATTTTTCATAGTATTCCCAATACAATTATATTTAGTGACAGTGAGAAACAGTTGACAGTTTTGGAGAGAAGTTTATCTGTCAAGAAATACACATGAAAACTGCTATAAAATGGAAAAAGAAAGCTTTGAGAAATTTCTTAAATTTTGAACTGGAAAGCCAGAAATACCCTGAAAAGGGAAAGCAGAAAGAGATGAGCGTCCAGATGAGAGCCACAAAGCTGGCTTTCAATCAAATTCCCCAACTAATGTGCTCTGACTTCCCTAACTGGGACACAGGGCTGCTTCCATAGGCAATCACATATTGCTTTATGTTTTCCCTTTCCTAATAAAAGTTACTAAATCACATAATAAATCCAAGGTTTATGATTAAAACAAATGAAACTAGTCTAAATAGTGAACAATAGACCTTTGAAGAAAAAAGCTTGGTTAAAAAAATTAATGTAGTAGAATTAAAGCTTCTAAGATCAAACGGAGTAATGTGGAGTGTGTTATAAAATATGTGTAAAATAATATACATACTTTAATAATAAGTTACTTTTGAAAAAAAGAGAAAACAATGTAATCATTTCTTGGAAAGGCTGGGATAATGCTCATGGGGCACCCAAAATAATTAGTAACATTATGACTGGATGATTGGATTGGAGGATTGCCAATTACAACTGTATAAAGATATATTTTTTAAAGGTAGAAAAAAGCTCTTATGATTGTGTAATGATTGGGAATTAATGTTTATCAAAGCATACTATTTCTTAGATTCCTGTTAGCTATACTCTTGTCTCATTTAATTCTTCAAAGCAAGTCAATTGGATATTATTAGCTTATTTTATAAAAAAGAAAATTGAGAATCAGACAATTACTTCCTGTGACCAACATTGACAGAGCAAGTTCTTTTCCCTTTCCATAATAAAGCTAGCTTGACCATGTGATTTTTTTGGATAATGTAATTTTAGCAAGCATGATATAAGCAGAGATTTAATAAGTGGGTACACCTGGGGAGTTTTGTCTTCTTAATGCTACCTTATGGAACCGTGAGACTACCATATGAGGAAAAATCCAGATGAATTATAATTAAAATTCAATGGTTGTTATCCATTCCAGTGAGACTTAAAATATTTAAATAATTTTGAGTGAGGACCCAGACACTGTAAAGCGGGAATAACTCATTTTTTAACTGCATTACCTCAAAGCCCTGAACCACAGAATCATAAGTATATAAAATAGTTTTCATTATATGCCACCTCAGTAATTTGTCATAAAATAATATATATAATTTATGGTTTCTGTCTAAAACTTGAACACTTTTTACTTTGGAATATGATGCCTCAAGTTATTGAATGCCCTCTATATTCTCAAAGTCCGATTTCATTTTGTAGTGACAGAAAACAACCTTTTTTTCTGCTTTAAATTTATTATTTTTATTTCTGGGAATGTGTGTATCTGTGTTAGTATAGGTTCTCATGGAGACCTGGAAAACACATTGACTTCCCTGGATCTGGAGTTACAGGCAATTATGAACCACCCATGTGTACTGGGAACTGAACTTGGGTGCTTTGCAAGAGCAGAATATGCTCTTAATCACTGAGCAATGTCTTCTAGCCCCCCTTTTTAATTAATGAGAAAGTTGTGTTGTTTTAAAGCCCCCCCCCACACTTATCCTAAGTTTTTTGCAATGTCTGGATAGACATAATTTAACAAAAATCCCAGTGTCAGACAAGGGCAATCTCCCTTTGAGTTGTTGGTCAGGGTAGTTCAAGAGACTTATAAAATAATATAGGCTATTGCCCTTGTTTCCCCCCAGAACTAGAAGTTTAGATCCTCTTACTAAAGACCCTATATACTCTGGATACAGGACTTGGAGTAATTGAGCTGGAACTGACCTGGAAGCCTCCTTTCTGAATGAATACTAGCTCATAGTATTAGAAAGTGTGATTCAAGCTGCCATGAAAGAACCAATCAATGGTCCTACCTAGCTGTAAAGCCTACAAACCAAAATAACCAGCCAAGTAAAATATCTTTTTTTTTTTTTTTGCAATAATGACACATTTATCTTGGAGATTATAGCTTTATAATTGGACTTAAGGCCCACTCGATAGGAGGGGGTCCATGAATGGTACCATAAACATAGCCAAGTACACATGCCTAAAAAAGTCATAAACCCTAGAGAAAAGCCTATTACTGCATCAGTTTTCCAAACCAATGTAATTTTACTGAATTCTAACTGCTTCTCTTTATATCCACAAATAGGGATAGTTCTCACCATTCATCAAAAAATCTCCTTTTGCGACAAACTTTTTGCAAAGTTCCACAGCTGATCAAAATACAAACAGTAAAAGACTGCTGCCTAGTGCCAATGGACATATCTATAATACAACTCTTATAGCCAAGGCTTAGGTAATATCGAAGAAGAGGAGGTGGAAAGATGTTAAGAGACAAGCGAATGAGATGCCTTTTGCTAGATAATGTATTATAGACATGACAAGGAAGCTGTACCCATGAAATCTCCAAAACACATAGCCCACCAAGGCCTTCATAATGGCAACAACAACTGACATGTCGATGTATATGGAGGAAATTTCACCTTTGGATGAAGAGCTACAGGCAATAAATTCATGCTGAGGGAAGGAGAATGGGTTTTCTCCAGAGATGAGCTCCCTGATAAATTATCTAATCCCAGGCTTTCAGCCCTAAACACATGTACACAACAGTACCACCAAATGGACTAAGTGCATTCTATAAATATAAATATAGGTATTTATAAATATATATGTATATGTAACAGTAA
>NW_008355784.1:31978-55427 GCF_000622305.1 Nannospalax galili | reverse complement strand
ATATAATAAAATATATAAAGTATATTTTAAAAGATAACAGATATTGTGGAACTAATTTTTATTTTGAAAAGATAAGCATAAAAATTATTCATTTTTTTCCATACGAGTTATTGTGAAAGTTGTCAGAGTCAAAATGTAGTCACGGAAATGTTTCAAGAAATAACCTCATGAACATATTCTTATCAAAAAGTTACGATGAGTATCTGTCATAAGAAATTCTGTGAAGGACTTTCCTAATTGTAGACAGATTCATGAGTCAATGTGGACATCTAGAATGGTGCCTCTGCTAATGATTTGTCTTCAGTTCCTCTACAGACCATTTTAACCAATGTTCTTTGTTTCAAAAATAATTACACGATCTTTGCTCTGTGACTTTAAAGGTTTCACCTCACCTTGGTCTTCTAAAATATGCCAATGATTTGTTGTGCCACCTATATTCCAAGTTTGTAAATTCTTCTGTTCATTCCAGAATAAACTCATTACCTTTGGAGAATCTCTTCGTTTATTTAGTTTCTTTTTTAAAAAATAAATTTATTCTTTGACAATTTTATACATGCCTACAATGCATTCTGGTCACACTCGCCTTCCCTTCTCACCACTTTTCCATTCCAATCAACACCTTTCCTTCTTAAATTGCCCCCACACTGTCATGTATTTTTGTTTTGTTTTGGTTTTGGTTTGTGAGCACTTAGTTTAACCAGGGTCATCCCCAAGAGCATGGGTACAG
Source organism: Nannospalax galili (assembly GCF_000622305.1). Classification (NCBI taxonomy): domain Eukaryota; kingdom Metazoa; phylum Chordata; class Mammalia; order Rodentia; family Spalacidae; genus Nannospalax; species Nannospalax galili. The sequence goes on along the minus strand of NW_008355784.1, from coordinate 54,700 downwards.
AGCTGTCCACTGAGGTATGGAGGGCTCACTAGTTGCTATCCCAATGAAGACAATGAATTCCTAGTGACAGTAACAGCAATAGCTTCCCACAGGGAGGTGTCCCACAAGCTCCTCCCCAATCTAGGACTGAGTCTTGACAGACCCAGTCTTGTCTAGTCCTAGGGCAGGCAGTTGCAGCTGCTGTGAGTTCATGATTGCAGTGGTTATGTCATGCCCTTCTGATAGTGTTTTGCAGCTCTTCTGGCCATCAGTGAGACCCCTCTTTTCATTTCCTTCTGCCCCCTCTTCCATAATGTTCTCTGAGTACTGGAAGGTTTTACAGAAATGTCCTGTTTAGAGTACTCATCTATCATTCATCCTTAACACCTTGAGAGTATTCACAATTGTTCATTACAAAAAGAAACTTCTCTGATCAAGCCTGAGAGTAGCACTTGTCTATGGGTTTAAACATAAATATTTGGGAAGTAGTTTGAAAAATGTCCATATAGCAAAACGAAACTAGTAGATTCACTTCTAGGGCCTATGACCTTTCAAGCCATGGGCCTTTGACCAGACATGAACTCATATATAGTTCAAGCCTCAGACAAAATCAGAAGGTTGCTGGTTACCCCCATAATAATCATGCCACTATTGTGCCAGTGGGCACATCTTGCCTTACAGATTAGCATTGTAGCAAACTACATCCACAGCTGATTAAAATCATTGATGAATTTTTTTTTTCTTCAGCAACTGGCATCACACCTCGGGTACTATGAATGTTAGCCAGTCAGGAGGAAGCTTCCAGATCAGTTACAGATAGATTTCTCCATGTCCTGTGACCAAGGTGTGTAGTGTCTTCTAGATTTTGTAGGCCACCAAGAACAATGGCAATAACCTACATTATTTTGGGGGCCTCTGGGACTTTCTTTACCAACTTATAGGGAGATACACCTGGCACTAGGGTTTTCCTGACATTATTCAATAATGCAGGGAATAATGCAGGGTATCTCTTTGATCTTGTTTTTGAAAAAAAAATTTAATTAGCTTATAGAGGAGCAGGTTTCCACGTGACTTCACACATACTTACTTTTGGTTACTCTTCCTTTCCCATCCTTTCCTCTTCTTTATCCGGCTTCCACATTCAAACCTTGCCACCCCCAGTTTTCCTCCCCTCTACTTTCATATTATCTCCTATTTCCATCCTCCTTCATGCCTAGTCTTTTCACCATGGCCCTTTATTAGCCTTCTCATCTCTACAGACATTTCAAAATGAACACAGAAATGTTAAAACTCGAAGCTAATATTCACATATGAGACAGACCATGAGCCTGGGTTATCTCAGTATAACACTTTCAAGTTCCATTAATTTTCTTGGAAATTTCACAATTTCATTTTTCTTCCCAGCTGAATAAAATCCAATTGTTTATATGTACCACGTTTTCATTGTGTACTCAGTTGATGGGCATTTAGGTTGACTCCACTTCCTAGCTATTGTGACCGTTCAGCAATGAACATAGATGTGCAAATTTCTCTGTGTCAGGACATAGAGTCCTTTGGATGTAGGCCCAGGTATGGTATAGCTAGGTCATAGGACAGTTCTATTTCTAGTTTTCCGAGGGACTTCCAACCTGATTTCCATAGTGTCTGCACCAACAATGAATAAGGATTCTCCTTTCCCAATATCCTCACTGGTATTTGTTGTCATTTGTTTTCTTTATGATGGTCATTCTGACTTGCATGAGATGGAATCTCAATGTAGTTTTAATCAACATTTCTCTGGTGCTAAGGATGTTGAACATTTTAAGAAGTGTTATATAGATATTTTTATTTACTCGTCTGAGAACTCTTTTTTCAGTTCAACAGACCATTTTAAAATTAGGTAGTTTCCCAGTTTTTTAAAGTTCTGTCTGTATTCTAGACACTAATCTTCTCTCAAGTTTTCTTTCATTCTGTGGACTTCCTCTTTAATCAATTGACTGTTTCCTTTGCTGTGCAGAAGCTTATTAGTTTCATGAGTTCCCATTCATTGAGTATTGGCCTTATTTCTTGAGTGGTCAGATTCCGATTCAGAAAGCCTATGCCTTTGAGTTGATGTGTGCTCCTTACTTTTTCTCCTGGTAGTTTCATAGTTTCAGGTGTTATGCTGAGGTCCTTGAATGATTTGGAGTTGATTTTTGTGCAGGATGAGATATGATACTCTTATTTTATACTTTATGACAGCAAAACAGTATCCAGGGAGGAGAATAGATACATAAATTGGCACTGAACATCCTTCATCAAGTTTTCTTTAAATGCAACTTTCTTTTTCAGTTTGTAGCATTTGTTTTGTTCTTTACATAAAAATATCTTGTTTTATATTTTCAAAAGCTTTTATGCCTTGTTTATGTTGTTATTACAGCCTAATACATTATTTTAATTATTATTGAATTATTTTAATTCCTGATTTTTCATATTAGTCTCTTATTTTTCTCCTCTTTACATTCACCATCACTATGTAGCTTTTTATCTATGAGAGAAGTTCTATATTTAGTGTAGTTGATTGGAAATGCCAGATAGAAAGAACGAGCATTAAAAAGGCAGTGTGTAGCTTACTGCTTCTCTGGCATCATTTGGAACATATGTCAGCTTCCTCTGACACAAAGGCAAATTTCATTGCCAATATCATTCTTTCTAACACAGACAGGGGGTATCTCCTTTTTTAGGGATACCCCCACCACCAATAGAACATATGAGTACAAACATGCTGACGTTCTCTGACACAAAATAGCACGGTTGGTGGTCAGTAAACCCCATGCAAATAGTTTGGTCAGTGGTTGTTAATACGTTTTGATGTAGACAACAGATGCTTCTCTTTCTCAAACCATAGACCATAGACCATAGATATTCTGCAATAGAAAGAATCCTGTTTTACAGCTTAAACAAGGGCAGTGTCCTCAGGTTTCTTGTCCTTACACTTTCGGCATTCACTTTATCTCGGAATTGCCTTCCCCCTTATGCAGCAACTTGCAGTCACTACAGCTGAGCCCAGTCCTTTTAAATCTGTGACTCTGTTTCCTTTCCCATCATCTTTCTTTAACTTCTATCCTGTTGTTTACTCACTCCAGTGCCAAGAATGTCCTCAAATTCTCTTCTGAGTTGGTTTTAAATTCTTTTATCTATGAGATCAAGAGAAGAGACCCTGGTGACAAAGCCCTTTAAATTTTTAATTTTTAATCTGTTTTGTCCACTTTAGCCAGAGTCAGCTTCTATTTTTGAAAGTCAGTTAGGATGCTGACAAGAAACAGACTTCACCTTAGATGTACTGAGACATTTTAAAAAGTGAATTATGCTTAAAGTAGGGATGAGGTTAATAGGGAAAAAATCAGAAATAGTGAGAGCCTCCAAAATGAACTGCTAGAAGCCACTTAAAGCTTCTCATGCCCCTGTGACTAGAGGGACATGGTGGGAGGTGTAGGTGGTAGGAGTAATGAAGGACACATGGAAAAAAATCCTCTTTTGGCTAAACTAGAGTTTTCTGTTGCCGTAGACATTTGTGGAAGAAGGGGAAGATTAGGGAGGAAATCACCAGGCCTGTGGTTCAATCTCCTGCACAACTGAAAGCCTGAGCACAAACCTGAGTATTAGGGTTCAGCTTCCTTCGAGTTAGGTCTGGGGCATGTGGAGAATGGGAGGTAGAAATGGTGGATGTGAAGTTGGCCAGTAACAATAACCAACACCTTTGCCGAATTCCATTTCTGAATGATCATAAAGATTTTAACTCTTCTATAGGTCTTGTAAATGAAAGTTTCTGGAAAGAACCACACCTTACATTTAATCCTCTGCAAGGCTGATTAACTGTAATGACTGTGAAAGAGTTGGAATGTTGCAGGTCCAGTATCTAATTACAATTTACCTTGGGCTACTGTCTTTACTAGCCATTATTTGTTAGCATCTATATCTGACTAACACATATAACATGTGGAATATATTTACTAAAGAAAACCCTAGTTTTGTTAGCAACTGAAGCTTATAGCTGAGATTTTCTCCACTTTATCATAACCTGACTAACCCGATGTCTCTCCACCAATGTGTTATAAAAGTGCCTTGATTTATAACTTTTTTTATCTCTGTTACTATAAAACTTCATCAAACTGTTATCATGCTGTAACATGGAGTCTGGGAAAACCTCAATCTGTGTTCCTGGGCCATGGTCACTCATATTGGGCTCCAGAATAAAATATCTTTTATTCCCTTTGTGGTGAGAGCTATGGTTTTACAGACAGTTGTAAATATTTTACTCATTAAAAATAAAAAAATAAGAAAAAATATTTACATTTTCCATTGATGTTTGTGTGTGTGTGTGTGTGTGTGTGTGTGTGTGTATCTGCCAACTTTTCACCATTGACTTTATGATGCCTTGATATTTGCTAATAAGAAGGGAAGGTGTTACCTTCAATGTAGGACATAGGTGATATCCTAGGGAATCTCCCCAATGTTTATTAACTTTATTATCATTTTTTGAAAGAAGAAGAATCCAAGAATTGTATCCTAGGGAATCTCCCAAAAGTTTATTAGGTTTATTATCCTTTTTTTGAAAGAAGAAGAGTCCAAGAATTTTACAGAGAACATTTTCTGTCTTTAATTGTTTTTGCCTTTAATTTACAAACTCCCTTTTATTATCATACTGCTGTTTTAGTTTTTGTGTGTATGAGTGTACTGCCTGCATGTATGCAAGTCCATCCATGTCTTGAAATGCTTACAGAAGTCAGAAAAGGGCATCAGATTCCCTTGGAATTGGAATTATGGACGGTTGTTAGCTGGCATGTGAGTGCTGGGATTCAAAACTGTGTCATCTGCAAGAGCAGCCAGTGTTCTTAACTGCTGAGCCATCTCTCCAATTATCAACTTGTTTTAAAGGTCATTTAAAATTTGAATTAAGATATTTTAAAATTTTTATCTAAAGAAAATTTTGGTTGTATTAGAAGTTGTTATGAGATATTTTTATTGTTACTGTACTATGTGTTTTCACTTTGATCATGTCCAAGTTATTCTCCATTAATAGAGTGCATAAGAAAGATGTGTTTTCCTTCAAGCTACAAGTGGTAAGCTATTAGATTCATCTTATAGGCTGAAGGAATTGTTAGGGAAGATGGCCAGTTCATGTGAGAAGAATCTGGTAGTCTTTATCTATTTTTTTAGGGGGAGGATTCTTTTTGAGACAGGGTCTCCCTGTAGCCTCACCTTGCCTGGAACTTGCTATGTAGACCAGGTTGGACTTGACCTCACAGAGATCTGCCTGCTTCCCAAGTCCTGGAACTAAAAGTAGCCTTTATCTTTTAAGGAGTGCTGCTCTTTGTCTTCCTTAGCTTGCTGTTTTCTAGTCCTACAAGGACAGAATTCCATCTATGAATTTTAAAACATTGTTAAAGAATATTGACTAAAGAAAAGGTCATGTATCAAGGAATTAAATGTTTTGATTATTTTCATTTATTTGTGAGTGTGTGGTCCTACACTTACTATGGTGTGTGTATTAAGGTCAGAGGGCAGTTTGTGGGAGTCTGTGTTTTCCTTTCACCATGTGGGTTTCAAGGATTGAGCTGAAATCTTTAAGCTTTGTGGCAAATGCCTTTACACAGTATGCTATATCACCAGTCCAAATATTTTGATTTTTGATATAAAGGCAGAAGATGTTAGATCTAGACAGAAAGCCTAGAGTGTTCTTTAAAAACTTAATTTTACTGCATTATTTTTAGGTCTACTGGCTATAATGACTACATATCAGCATTGTGTTATTGACTCTAGATGGCAAGCATGTAGTAAGGAAAATCCATGGGCTATATGAAATATACATAAAGGAGGTGGGTGGAGATGATTCTAAACAGAACAAGGAAAATATCAATAAAATAAATTAAGAAATAGTTGTCTTAATTTCATTTATATTTCCTTGAACACCAGAGGGAATTCTACAAGAAACGTATCAGCTACATAGTTTCATGCTACTATAATTTGGACATGTTTATTAGTTTTTCATTCCTTTTTAATTATTTTTTGAGAAATTCATACATAAGTACTATATATTTTTTTCAGCCTACCAAGTCTAATTTAGTGGTGCTAGTATGTATGCATTTAGCTCTGATCACTTGGAATTGGATAAACTATCAGGGAGCTAGTCCCAGGAAACAAGCTGATTCACCTCCCATAAACCATTAATTATCTGTTGCTCTTCATTTAGAGGTGAAAAACCCCTCAGTGGCACGGAGAACCTCCCCTCAAGTTGTTGATCAGAGTAGTTGAAGAGGCTCCCAACATAATATAGGCTATTGTCATTGGCTTTGCTTGCTTCCCAGAACTTTAAGGTAAGACTCTACTGTTGAAGCTACCACCCACACTTAGTGCACAGGGTTTGGAGGAATCCATCTGGAACTGATCTGGAAGCCTCCTCTCTGAGAACTCGCTTTCATAGTATCAGAAGGTGTTTATGCAAGCTGCCAAGTAAGAAAAACCATCATTGGTCCTACCCATCTCTAAAACCTATGAACCACGATGATGACCAAATCATGAAGACATCTCTCATAGTGCAATAGTGGCACTTTTATCTTGGGGTTAATCAACAGCTACCTAATGGACTCAATAGGAAGGAATTAACTGATATTTTAAACCTAACCAAATAACTGTGACTGGAGGTCATAGGCTCTAGAAGAGAATATATTAGTTCCATTTATTAAAACAGCTTTCTTTAAAAATTTAATTGAGCTTTTGTACATTTCATACAACAATTTTTAATCAAATGTAGACCCTCTTCCCCTATCCATCCCACCCCCCACCAGACCTCATGTATTCTTCCATACACACTAAGTCCTATCCAGTCAAGCATTTGAACCCAAATGTCCTTTAGTGAAAATTCATCCTCTAGAGTCTAGTCAGTCTATCTAGATATCATAAGTAAGGCCTACTCTCCCTCACCCTGTCTCCAAGAGTTCCCAAACTAGGGCCAACCTTCCACCCATTTCCCTGGCTCCACTCTGGGCCCTTGTCTGATTGAATTGGCATGGGTCCTGTGCTCATTGCCACCATTGCCAGAAGTTCACATGTGCAAGCTTCCAGTGGCCTGAAACTTCTGCTTCCCTATATTCATGGATCAACCCTGGCTCTGACAATCTTTCTGCCCACTCTTCTGTAATGGTCCCTGAGTCATAGGTGGGAGAGGTTTTATATAGTAGTCCTACCTAGGACACACACTCTCCAGACTCTTATTCTTTAAAAGTAGATCAGGCCCCCCAACTCCCTCTGCTTCCCTGGGCTGCACAGCCACTGGCTTCCTGGTGTCAGCACCTTTCCTGGGTAAGTTCAGCAGCCCACCATGTCTGGACTTCCCCAGCCTCATTTGCCCTTCCAGGTCTCCCACCCCATCTCTCCTCTTGGCCTGGGTACTAGCCCATTTTTTGTCTTGGAACCCCAGACATTGGGGCTGACCTCTTGGCACAGAGTCCCCGTTGTTTCCTGATCCTTTGCATCCCAGAGCAACGTAGTTCTTTCTTGCAGCCCCCAGGAGCCCTTTGGGCCTGGTCCCACCCCAACCTACCTTTGCTTCCCTGGGTGGCTTAGCCACCAGCTTCCTCATGCTAGCATCTTTCCTGAGTGGGTCTCATGGGTTGTCCACTAAGCCTTGACTCACTCGGCCTCATTCACCCTCCCAGCTCCCCTGCCCCATCTCTCATCCTAGCCTGGGTACTGGCCCATTTCTTGTCTTGGCACCCCTGACACCTAGACTGATCTCTTGGCCCAGAATCCCCCATTCTTCCTGATCATTTGCATCCAGACAAAACCATTTCCTCCTAATAGTCCCCAGGAGCCCTCAGGGCCTCTTCCCACCACCACCTCCCTTTACATTCCTGGGTGGCACAGCCACCAGCTTCCTGAGACCAGCATCTTTCTTGGGCCCTGCTTCCAGGCCAGCCCAGCCTCCAAACTGCTGAGGGAACCATCTGTCCTGGAGGGACCCATACATTAGGAGAGAGCTTGAGAGCATCTGATCCTCATCTGATTTGGGCCTCTGTGGGAACTCCTGAAGACAAAAGCAATTTGGACACTCCAACATAAAATCAAAGAGAGAACCTGAAGCCTAGCCCAACCAGCTTTTCATGCCCAAACAGTAAACCACAAAGACACATAAAGTTTACAAAAATAAACAGACCTAAACTTGACAAAGGAAGGCTTGAGTCTCATAGGAGAATCAGAAACTACAAAAGAAAATCACAAGTCAAAGTCAATGAGAAAAAATAATTACATGAAAATCCAAAATAATATAACCCACCAAGTACCAATAGTCCTGTAGAGGAGTACAATGAAAACCCCCTAGAGATAATACAGGACATGGTACTCAAAAGAACAATTATAAACATGATAAAAGAATTCAGTGAATTTAGAGAACACACAAAGAAATCAAATAACTAAAAGAAGATAGGGATAAACTGATGAATGAATTCAGAAAAGAGTTAGAAATATTGACTAATACTCAGGCTGAAATGAAGAAGGAAGTGAAACACTCAGTAAGCCAGTTAGAAAGGACAGGAGAAAGCCTCACCAATAGGATGAATGAAATGGAAAACAGAATATCAAAACTGGACTATAAAGTGGATGAATTAGACCACTCAAGCAAAGATTATGAAAAAATTAAGAAAACAAAAGAATGGAACATGTAGGAATTGTGTGACACCATAAAAAGACCAAACTTACGAATCATAGGCATACAGAAAGGAGAAGAATATCAAGATAATGGTATGGACTAGATCTTCACCAGGACTGCACAAGAAAATATCCCAAAATTAAAGAAAGACATGCCCTTACAAATACAGCAAGAATATATATAACACCAAATAGAAAGAGAGAATACTGAAAGCAGCAAAAGAAAAACAAGTCACACACAAAGGAAAGCCCATCAGGATTACAGCTGACTTTTCAGTGCAAACTATGAAAGCCAGAAGACCTTGAACCAAAGTATTCCCAGTTCTAAATGACCACAGATGCCAACCCAGATTACTTTACTCAGGAAAAACGTCTATTGTGGTCAAAGGGTAAAGAAAAATATTCCTAAAGTAAATAGGCTGAAAGGATTCATGTCCACAAAGCAGCCCTTCAGAGAGTCCTTGAAACAATACAAAGAGCTAAAGAAAGGAATGACTATAACCAAGGGGTTATGGAAAGAAACTCAATAAAGGTATAACTGTGGAAATGCACAGATATACCAAAAATGTGAACAGAAATAAAAATGACAGGATTCAATATACATCTTTCATTAATAACTTTAAATATCCATGGACTGAACTCCCCAGTCAAAAGACACAGACCAGTTGAATGGATTAAAAAACAAAACCCAGCTTTTTGTTGTCTGCAAGAAACTCATCTCACTTGCAAGGACTGGCACTATCTTAAGGTGAAAGGATGGAAAAAAAATATACCAAGCGAATGGTACTAAGAAAAAAGCAGGAGTTGCAATTCTAATATCTGATAAAAAACACTTTAAACTAAAACTAATCAGAAGAGAAAAGGAGGGCCACTTCATTCTGATCAAAGGAACAATAAACCAAGAAGATGCTACAATTGTGAACATATATTCACCGAACTCTGGTGCTCCCAACTTCATAAAAACAATATGATAGGACTTTAAGACTCAGATTAATCCCAATTCATTAATAGTAGTACCTCATTGTCCCCATTAGATAGGTCAACAGGACAGAGAATTAAGAGAGAAACATCTGAATTAAACAATACCGTATATCAAATGGACCTAACAGACATCTACCAAATATTCCACCTAAGTATCAAAGAATATATTTTCTATTCAGCACCCCACAGAACCGTCTCCAAAATCAACCATTGGAGCACAAAACAAGCCTCCACAAATACAAAAAGATTGAAATAATTCCATGCAGTCCATTAGACCACAATGCAATAAAACGTAAAATCAACACCAGAAGAAACCCTGGTAACTGCATGAACAGGTGGAGATTAAACAACACACTGCTAAATGATGAATGGGTCAAAGGAGAAATTAAGAAAGAAATAAAAGCATTCCTGGAACTAAATAAAAAGGACAATACACCACAACAAAACCTCTCGAACATGATGAAGTCCTTAGAGGGAAGTTTATAGCTCTAAGTACCTACATTAAAAAATGGAAAGAACACAAATAAATGACTTAACATTGCAACTCAAGACACTTGAAAAGCAACAACAAACGAAACCCAAACCCAGCAGATAAGAAGAAATAACAAAAATCAGGGCAGAAATCAATGAAATTGAAAGAAAGAAAACAATACAAAGAATCAATGAATCCAAGAGCTGGTTCTTTGAAAAGATAAACAAGATTGACAGACCACTAGCCCAGTTAACCTAAAGAAAGAAAGAGCACCTCCAAATCAACAAAACCAGAGCTGAAAGAGGAAACATCACAACATACACCAAAAAGTTCCAGAACATTATAAGGAAACACTTTAAAAACCTGTGATATGGAATTTGGTAACCTAAAAGAAATGGACAGTTATCTAAAAGCATGAGATTCACCAAAACTAAACCAAGAAGAGATTAACAGCTTCAACAGGCCCATAACATATTAGGAAATTGAAACAGTAATACAAACCCTCCAAACTAAAAAAAGCCCAGGACCAAATGGATTTACAGCAGAATTCTACCAGACATTTAAAGAAGAGCTACATCCAATAGTGCTTAATTTATTCAAAAAGATAGAAATGGGAGGAGAACATCCAAATTCCCTCTATGAAGCCAGCCTCACTCTAAAACCAAAGCCAAGCAAAGATACAACCAAAAAAGAAAACTATAGACCCATATCCTTAATGAATATAGGTGCAAAAATTCTCAACAAAATACTTGGAAATCTCATACAGATACATATCAAAATGATCATCCACCATGGTCAAGTCAGCTTTATTCCAGAGATGCAGGGATGGTTCAATATATGTAAGTCAATAAATGTCATAAGTCATATAAATGGGCTCAAAGACAAGAACCACATGGTCATCTCAATAGATGCAGAGAAGGCCTTTGACAAAATCCAACATGCATTTATGTTCAGAGTCCTAAAGGGAATTGGACTGGAGGGAAGATATCTCAGCATAACTAAACCCAAATAAAACAAACCCACACCCAACATTATTCTGAATGGAGAAAACCTAGAAGCATTCCCATTGAAATGAGGAGGTAGACAAGCCTGTCCACTCTCTCCACTCCCCTTTAACACAGTGCTTGAAACTCTTGCAAGAGCAATAAGACAAGAGAAGGAAATTAAAGGAGTAATAACTGGAAAAAAGAGATCAAATTATTACTTTTTGTAGATGATATCATATTACATCTAAGTGACACCTGAAATTCCACGAGAAAACACCTAGAAATAATTAACACATTCAGTAAATTGGCAGGTTACAAAATTAATCTACAAAAGTCTATGTCTTTTCTATATACCAATAACAAGCAATCAGAGAACAAGTACATGGAAACATTCCCCTTCACAATAGCTGCAAAAAAAGAAAAATCTCAGAATAAACCTGACCAAAGACATTAAAGACCTCTACAATGAAAACTTTAAATCTTTAAAGAAAGAGATTGAGGAAAACATAACAAGAGGAAAGGACCTCCCATGCTCATGGATTGAAAGAATTAATATTGTGAAAATGACCATCCTACCAAAAGCCATTTATAGATTCAGTGCAATGCCAATCAAAATCCCCATGACATTTTTCATAGAATTGGAACTAACCATCCTAAGATTCATATGGAAGCACAAAAGACCTCAAATAGCCAAAGCAACCCTGAGCACTAAGAGCAATGCTGGGTGGATTGCTGCATCAGATTTTAAGCTGTATTACAGAGCTATAGTAAAAAAAACAATGTGGTACTGGCACAAAGTAGACCCGTAGATAAATGAAACAAAATTAAAGACCCAAATATGAGGGCATGAAATTTCAGCCACCTGATATTTGACAAAGGGGCCAGGAACATTCACTTGAGGAAAGACAGCATGTTCAGCAAATGCTGCTGGCAAAACTGGATTTCTACCAGTAGAAGAATGAAGCTAAACCCTTATCTTTCACCTTACACAAAAGTCAACTCCAAATGGACCAAAGACCTCTATGTGAAGCCTGAAACTCTGAAACTGTTAGAAAAAAGCATTGGCAATAACCTACAAGATACAGGTGTAGGAAAGGATTTTCTAAACCAGACATCAGTTGCTCAAGAAACAAGGAGAAGAATCAACAAATGAGACCTCATTAAACTAAAAAGCTTCTGTACATCAAAAGAAGCAACCAAGGAACTAAAGAGAAAACCCACAGAATGGGAGAAAATTTTCACCAGTGGTACATCTGACACAGGTTAACACCCAGAATATATAAGGAATTCAAAAAACATAGAATCATGAAAGGAAGTCACTCAATTAAAAGATAGGCTAAGGAGCCAAACAGAGGGTTCTCAAAAGAAGAAATAGAGATATCTAAGAAGCCTCTTAAAAGGTGTTCAATATCACTAGTAATTAGGGAAATGCAAATTAAAAGCACTTTAAGATTTCATCTTACCCCAGTCAGACTGGCTAAGATCAAGAGAACAAGTGATACCAAATGTTGGACAGGATGTGGGGAAAGGGGAACACTCATACACTGCTGGTGGGGCTGCAAACTTGTAGAACCTCTATGGAAAGCAGTGTGGAGAACTCTTAAAAAAACTACAAATAAACCTACAATTTGACCCAGTTATACCATTACTTGGCATATACCCAAAGAACTCATCCCATTGCAGAGACACTTGTACATCCATGTTTGCTGCTGCTCTTTTCACAATAGCTAAGAGATGGAAGCAACCTAAGTGTCCCTCAGTTGATGGGTGGATAGTGAAAATGTGGTTCATTTATACAATGGAGTTTTACTCATTAGTAAATAAAGATGAAATCATGAAATTTTCATGTAAATGATGGAACTAGAAATGGTTATACTAACTGAAGTAACAGACTCAGAAAAAAAAATGACCTATTTCTCCCTCATATGTGGATCCCTCCACTAAATCCTGATAAGTGAGTTCGTATCCAGGCATAACTACAGGAACCAGGATAATGAAAAGGAACCAGGGAGGTAAAGTAAAGAAAGAATCTGAAAGAGAAGAACAGTAGTATACAGGCATTAATAAGAGAGATATGGATAAAAATGGGGTTATGTTAAGGGGAAGAGGAAGGGAAGCTTATACAAGGAACCCAGGGGATAAAAGGAAAGAAGGAGCTCAAGAGAGGTTGGACCATAGGAGAAGGGGATTATTAAGGGACAAATGGGAAAAATGGGGCACCTTAAGTGGGGAAACCATGGTGGAAGGGTTAGACAATGCAAGAGATAAATAATGCCTTGCTAGTTTTAAAAAACCAGAGAGAACCATATTAGTTCAACAACCTACTGATAAATTATACATATAACTAGATCAAGGAATATAATATATGTCTAGGAAATGTTTATCTGAGAATGTTTGGTTTTTGCCCAAGCATTGTCTACATAGTGCTGGTAATTAAAAGTACCAGACTGGTGGAACTAACCTTCTTGGATGTTTAGCAGCCATACTTTGAGGCCTACACTAATTTGGTCAGAGGGACATAAAGGACAGTTTTTCCTCCTTGTCATCCTAGGTCGACTGAGTTCCAGGGGACTATGAGCATCCCTCAAAATGTCCTGTAACTGCAGTGAGTCACCTGTTCCCTTGATCAAGGAGGCCATCTAGACCCCATGAAATGGACTTGAACCAGTGTCCATTCTACAAAGAGGAGGGTCAACACAGAGGAATGATTTCCTCCATGCTTCCAAGCGAAGCCAGCCATGATTGAGCAGGACCTTTGACTTATGTTCACATAGATGGAATTGGTAAAATAAAGGAGCCAGCAGCTCCTCCCAACCCCATGTGACCCTGATGAACAGATCCTCAAATGGCCTTAAAAGTAAAAATAACCAGGCACGGTGGTGCACACCTTTGATCCCAGTACTTGGGAGGCAGAGGCAGGCAGATCTTTGTGAGTTCAAGGCCAGCCCGGTCTACGTAGTGTGTTCCAGGACAGCTGGGGCTACAAGGAGACCCTGTCTCAAAGAAAGACAAAAAAAGTAAAAATAGATTGGTTTATCTGGGCCAACTGTGTGGTCTTAACCATCCAAAAGTAAAGTATAACCAAAGATTAAAGGGGTCGATATAATTTTGTAAGAGTCCATGTGTATAGCTAAAGGCTACATGAGAAGAAACAATGCCAGACAGGAGATACCTTCTTTTGAGTTGTTGGCCAGGGTGCCCCAAGAGACTCCCAGAGAGTACCCAAGCATAGAACTGGGAAAATGAACAGCAGACCCCAATCCCCTAAAACAAGGAACTGTGGATAGGCTGACTAAATTCAGCAGATGGACACACACTGGGGGATGGCTGGGGAGCTGACAACACAGTGGACAGTAACATGGATGACAGAGTATATGGGCTCCAGTGTGGGGTAAGCTATGGGAGGGTGCCATTTGGGAAGTGGGTATATAGATGAAAAAGATTATTTGGGATGTTCTGTATGATACACACACAAATTTAAAAAATGAGTTATATTTGAGGAATAAGCATAAAAATGTACTTCATGTTAATTAGTAGTGGTGATAAACATTACCATTGAAATCTACCTGATGACTTTATGTCCATACTCAGGTACTGAGGATCCGTGTGTAATCGACTATGACTAGTAATAATTAGATACATAGGGATAAACATCTAAGAGTTAGTAGCATTAAAAATAAGTCTTTCTGTAGGAAACAGTGTATTTTAAAAGGAAATGGAGATCTTTTTTAAAGGTTAAAACCTCATTCAATTTTATGTCTTATAGAGTTTATAGTGAGTTTAATATTGCATAACTGTATTAATTCAACTCTGAACCTAAAAATGTACAGCCACTTTTGAAGGAGATGTATCTTTGCTTTGGAAATTGTTATTGAATATGGTTAAAGCTGTAATGAAATTCTTCTTCTACTCATGTGTGTCCTGGCCCACAGGATCTGCAATGGGGTACCTGGAGTGGGGAGTGGGGATTGGATGGGGCAAGAGACACAAGAAATGGAGACAAGACAGGGTTCTGATCAAGTCTCGTTTATTACAGCACAATCAGGGTGTTAAGTAGTGAGAAAATGAGGCAGTAAAGCTAGGAGGGAGTTTTTCTGCTAGACCACAGGAGCCCAGATGTTCTCTAGAGGGAGGAAGTTGCTAGTTCACAGAAATAGGGTGGTTTACTGGAAATGTATAGGCAGGTGCGCGGGGAGAGTGGGTAGTGTGGAAAATTACCAGCTCAGGCTTGTCAGCAGTCTCAGTAAGATGATCAGTCTTAAAAGATGGCCAGGCAATAGGCTCCGGACAGGTCCCCCTTTTTTATTTTATTTATTATTGGGACCGCAAGTCACTATGCCCTTAGGGAACTGCGCCTGTCTTAGGTTGGAGTATCCTGCCCCAGGAGCTTACCCATCATTGGATTAGGTAGTAGCATAAGACTACCCTCCTATCTTAGGTTGTCATCCAGGGGGCATTCTCTCTTACCCGTCACTGGCTGTCAAGTTCATCTCTCAAGGGGGATGACTATCAGCATCATCATAGCAACGTGTCCCATTATACTCTCGATCCATAATATCGAGGCGGTGATAATGGACCTGTATCGGTTTTGCCTGGAAGGCCTCTATCTGCTGCCTGACAAAAGCCGTAAGCTTGTTGAGTATAGCAGGGCCTACAGAGATTAGGAGGAGTAGGCTAAGCAACGGTCCCAAGAGAGGTACGAGATAAGGTAAGAAGCCGTTGTGTCCGGTCCAGAGGGGGTTATTCTGCATATCTCTGCGTCGTTCGTCTAATTGTTCCTGAAGGTTTCTGATCTTGTCTCGAACAATGCCAGACTTGTTGGCATAAAAACAGCATTTTTCCTACAAAAATAAGCAAATCCCCCCTTTCTCAGCAGTTAACAGGTCTAATCTTCTCCTATTTTTAGGACAACCTTGGCTAAAGAGTCGAGCTGTTTTTGGATGCCTAATATGGTATCTGAGAGAACCTGCACATCATGAATTAGTTGTTGAGAGAGTTTTGTGTGCAGATGAGTGGCTACCCCCAATCCTGCCACTCCTGAAGTGAGCCCTGCGGTTATACCTAGGGTAGCCAACAAAGGAACCATTTGGAGTGCTCTCTTAGGACGGCTTATAACATAATCCAGAGAGGGAATGGGTACGGGTTCAGCTCCAGAAATGACATCCACGTCTGGGAGCAAAATGGCAATGATGCAAAGTCCAGTCCAATTGCTGGGTAGGCGAGTGAAGGCCAAACCTCCCCCCCACCCACAAAAACAGTTCCCGTGGGAGGACAGTCAGATGGGGCTAGATATTCAGAGCAGTAGTTAGACTGAACAAACCCGAGATCAGGTCATGAAGTATTATCAGAGAAACTGTTTATACACGAGCCCGATGCCAGTGGCCATAGCTGGGTGTGAAAAGGGAAAGAGTAATTGCAAGCAGTACTTGGATAGGTGTTGGATGTGTTACTGTGATAGGGTAAAGCGATAGTTTTTGGGGGCCCACTGGATAAACACATCCAGCAGTCTTTTGCTAATTCAGGGTCAGTGCTATTAAGAAGTTGGTGAGACAACTGCAATATGTCTTCAGTAGCTGGGTCCATCTGTAAATCCCCCCGAAGCTCAGGTTTACTAATAGGGTGATAACTGAGTTCTGGGAAAAGTTTTTGAATTTCTTGCTTGATGTGTTTTTCAACTACTGCCTCGTGCACCTTATCCTGAACCCCGCCTCCATCCGTAGTTCCTATGGGGGCTTGATAGTTCCAGCATATTTTTTGTCCCACTCCTCCATAACAAGTAGCGGTGGCAAAGTTTCCACCCTCAAGGTTACTGAAAGGTTGGCCCTCGGTCCTTATACCTGTCCAATACTGTTTACCATCAGCTGGGTTGGTGCAAGGTTGTACTGCTGTATAGCAGTTCTGATGCATGGTATTGTAGTAAGTGGTGCATGGACAGGGACTGGATTTCCCGTTGATGGTGGGAATTGTCTTTGCCTTTCTAACACAAATCCAGGATTGGTGGGGGGTATATGTCTGGGAGAACTCTGCTATCTTAAAGGCATTTTTGTCTCCACAATAGATTTGCTGGAATGGTGCACCGCGGGTTGTGTAGGCATCATGGGTGCAACCCTGGCAGTCGCAGGGTTTCCCTAATTGACCAGCCAGCATTCTTCTAGCATCATGGGGATTACCAAATCCCATATCACTTACGTGGATGGAGATCATTAATATAATTAACAGGAAGGTCCACATCTTAGCTTCTCTGGAGCTCTTTCAGGAGGTCCAAAATAACTAACACAACGATGGAGGTGATGATGGCTGAAGTGGCGGCGATGAGCACAGCAGCAAAAATTTTCCAACCAGGATTTTTCATTCTTAGAGGGCCTGGTCTGTTTCGGCTGAGGGGAAAACAGAGAAGCCATCCTCAGGGAGTCTCATTCTCCCTGGAGCATTGGTTAGTGTTTATTTGTTTTACTAAGTGTTCTGGTAGCCAGCGGGCTGCATCATATTGCTGTGAGTAAATGCAGACAGATCCTCTGCCCCATATTAACAGTGGATCCGGGCCATGCCATGAATTATCCAGGGGGTCCTTCCATTTCACCATAGCATAATGTCTTTTTGATTCTGGATGCCCAAAGTGATCTGCTGCTGACTTACCATGAGTGTCTAAATTTAGAAAATTTAAAATAAAGAGTGTGTGGTGCAATAAATTCCTGGGGATTCCTCTGGTGGGGTACCATTCTCCATTTTTTATTTTATTTAAGGTGGTTTTTATGAGCAGATGTGCTCTTTCCACTATGCCTTGGCCCTGTGGGTTGTATGGTATACCTGTTGTGTGATGTATCTGCAGTGTATCGCAGAAGTTCTGGAAAGCTTTAGAGATGTACCCAGGACCATTATCTGTTTTTATGTGTGTGGGCTTTCCTATAGCTGAGAAGCAATAGAGCAGGTGAGCAATAACATGCTTAGTAGCCTCTCCTGCTTGTAAGGAGGCGCAGAGAAGTCCACTGAGGGTATCGATGCAAACATGAATATACTTGAGTCTGCCAAAATCATTATAGTGAGAGACATCCATTTGCCAAATCATGTTGGGTACAAGCCCTCTAGGGTTGACTCCTAGATGTGGGATAGGAAGAAAAGTGACACAGGTCCCACATTCCCTGACTATTTGCCTAGCTTGTTCTCTGGTTATTTTAAACATTAATCATAGGGTGGTAGCATTAAGATGATGCAAGTCATGGGCTTGTTGCACTTGAGTAATGTTGGAAGGAGTGGCAAGAGCAATAAGCTTAGTGGCCATATCAGCGGCGTGATTGCCGGCTGTTAAAGGCCCAGGGAGGTTGGAGTGTGCTCTTATATGTCCTAAAAAGAAAGGGGCCATCCATTGGTGGATTAGGTGTTGACAACGGTGAAAGAGATCTGCAGCTTCAGAAATATGCCCAATCATAGGAACAGTCTCCAGAATGGGTATAGCATGGGCGATATAAGCACTATCAGTATATATATTGAGGGGTGTATTGGGGAAAGCAGAGAAAACTTATATGATGGCTGCTAGCTCTACCAATTGTGCAGATGTTTTACTGATTTGAAATCGTACAGTACGATTGTTCCATGTATAAGCTGCTATTCCATTGGATGAACCATCTGTAAAGACCAGTAAACCTGATGTTAGGGGTTCCTGGCTAGTGATGCGTGGGAAGATGAAGGCATGTAGGTTGCAAAATTGAATGAGCCTGTTAGGTGGGTAATGGTTGTCTAAGGTCCCAGAAAAGCTGGCACATGCTACCAACCAGGCCTCTGAGTTTTGGAGTAACCAATTAATATGACTTTTGGTATAAGGTTGCACAATGTGGAGAGGTTCTATACCAAAATATTTTCGACTGTGGTCCCAGCTGATAACTATAAGGTTATCCACTGCATCATAATATGGAATCAGCACTTTCTTTGGGGAGGTAGGTAAATGTATCCACATAATAGGGTGGTCTGGTTCTTGCCACAGAAGGCCAGTGGGTGATAGTTGGGTATTAAAGATAACAAGCCATAAAGGCTTTTGATAATTCATGTTAGTAACAAATTGATTTGCAATAGCTTCCTCGACTTTACTGATGGCGGCGCTTGCTTCCACAGTGAGGTTTCTAGGTAAGTTTGGGTTTGCATCTCCTTTGAGGATATCAAAGAGGGGCTTTAATTCTCCCGTAGTCAGCCTTAGATATGGGCGTAGCCAATTAATATCACCCAACAATTTTTGAAAATCATTCAATGTTTGTAATCTATCAAGTCTGAGGATAGCCTTATGGTTTGTCCATTTATCTGAAATCCCAAATAAGAATATGGGTCTTGCATCTGGACTTTCTCATGGGCTATTTCCAAACCTGCAGCAGATAATTCAGATTTTAGCTGAGCATAACATTGTAGCACTGCTTCTCCCTTTGCTCCAGCTATCAAGATATCATCCATATAGTGGATTATATACATGGATGGCCAATGATCTCTAGTATTCTGAAGAGCTGCAGCTACAAATTTTTGACAAAGGGTAGGGCTATTAGCCATTCCTTGAGGTAACACTTTCCACTGATACCTCTTCATAGGCTCTTTAAAGTTGATAGAAGGGAGACTAAAAGCAAAGCGTTTACAATCCTTGGGATAGAGGGGGATGGTAAAAAAGCAGTCCTTGAGATCTATTATTATCTTAAAGTGTCCCTGTGGGATGGCAATGGGAGAAGGTAATCCTGGCTGTAGGGCTCCCATGAGAATCATAGTGGTGTTAACCACCCTCAGGTCCTGCAATAGCCTCCATTTTCCTGATTTTTTCTTAATAACAAATATGGGTGTATTCCAGGGGGAATGAGTTTCCTCAATGTGTCCTGCCTCAAGTTGCTCCTGCACCAAATAAGTGGCTGCAGCCAATTTTTCTGCTGTAAGTGGCCATTGATCTACCCAAACTGGATCATCTCATTGCCAGGTTATAGGATCCGCATAGTTCGGGGGTGCAGGACTGTCAATGGCTGCCATCATAAATTTCCCAAGCCACGCTTATCATTCTGGCCCTTTTTGGTATGGGGGATAATCTCTCACTCCTTTGCCAGGGCTGTATCCCTGTGCAAGCATCTGTACAGTAGTAACAACATCGTTTGGACTACACATAACAATTCCCATTTGTGAAAGCAGATCTCTTCCCCATAGATTAACTGGCAAGTAATGGACAACAAAAGGCTTAATCAAACCAGAGTTGTTCATGGAATCTTTCCAAGTAAGGAATCTGGAACTTTGTCTTGGATTTTGACTTTGTCCTATGCCTTTTAAATTGGTCAGGGTATCAACTGTAGGCCAGGCTGTAGGCCAAGCCTCAGCTACAATGATGGTAACATCAGCCCCATTATCAACAAGCCCTTCGAATCCTTTTCCATCCAACCATAAGGTCAGTGTAGGTTTCTTATGGGTAATGGCTTGGACCCAATAAGTATCGGACGATCCAAAATTCTTGTCTCCTCTGACCCCCCCCTTGAGTGGGATGTGTGGATTTAATTAGTGGTATCAGGACTACCTGAGCAATCCGGTCCCCTTGTGGGATAGTGATTGGATTGTCAGTGACTTGGGCTAAAATCTTTATTTCCCCTGTATAATCTGTATCTATGACTCCGGGCACAACAGATAGACCTTTGAGGGCAGTGCTACCATGTCCCAGTATTAGCCCGCAGGTAGTCGGGGAGCGGTCCATAAATCCCCGTTCCTATGGCTTGAATTCCCATGTCTGGAGTCAGTACTGTGTGGGAGGCAGAACTGAGGTCCAGTCCTGCGCTTCCTGGGGTTGCTCGGCTGAGGTCTGAAATGGATTGCTGCTGCTGGCAGGAATGAAGCTGACTGCCCCAAAAGCTTGTTTCGGGGCCTGGGGCTGGCCCCTCCACCCGTTTCCCTGGTGCTTGGGTAAAGGTCTCCCTTCAACATCAGTCTTTGATCTGCACTCATTAGGCCAATGTCTCCCTCTTTTGCATCTAGGGCAGAGCTTTGGAGATCTTTCACTATCAGTCTTTTGCTGGTCACTTCCTGTCTTACACTCTCAGGGTGAAGTGTCCACTCTTACCACACTTAAAGCACCCCCGCCCCTTAACTTTATCCTTATTGGCCAAGAAATCCTTTATGGTCTGTCTGCTAAAGGCAGCCGCCATGGCGAGTCCCTGTTGGTATGACGGGCCTATGTCTGAACACAGGCTTATGTAGCCAGTTAAATCCGTCTTTTTCCTGTAAGGCTTAATTGCTGCCTGACAGGCAAGATTGGCATTTTCATAAGCTAACTGTTTTACGTAGTCCTATCCTGCATCAACATTTCCGAAAATTCTTCCTGCTGTGGTCATCAGTCGATGGACAAAATCAGCAAATGTCTCATCAGGCCCTTGTTTAACTGAGGCGAGAGAGGTTCCTAGATCCCCTTTTACTGGAATTTTCCTCCAAGCCCTAGTGGTAGCAGCTTGAATTTGTGCAAAAAGTCCCAGGTCATATTGCATTTGTTGTTCATTAGACCCAAACTGCCCTTCTCCTGTCAACATGTCAAAGTCCCATCCATTCCTAGCTTGTTGATTTCTTCTAGCAGTCTCCTTACAGTTCTCAAAGTATTCTGATTTCCAAAGCAAATAATCACCCCCACTAAGAAGTGCTTGAACTGATGTGTTCCAGTAGATGGGGGTTAACCATTGTTCAGCCATGCCGTCCAAAATTGCCAAGGTATATGGGGCTGTGGCTCCATATTGAGACACAGCAGTTTTTAGTTCTTTAATGAAGTGGAAATCAAAACCTGCATGATGTCGCCATGCTTGCCCTTGGTCATCTGTTGTTTCAGTCACAGGAAAAGCCTCCATGTAGGAGGGAAGTTTATCAGGTTCATTAACGTTCTCTTTATATGAGTGGAGGCCGGGCCCCCTAGGGGCTCGGAGAACTTTATCCCTGTCTACAACTGTCTCCCTGCCTGTCTTGAGTTTCTGCAATTTAAGTATTCATGATTGATGCAATTCCTCTAGTTTAATTTGTTCCTGCAATTGTGCTATCTGTTCTTTTAATTCTGACCTCGGATCTATTGCTGTCATTATTGTTGGGGCAGAGGGCAAATTGTAAGGAGGAGGGAGGGTTCCTGCCTCTCACAGTCTTTTGGTGTCCTGGTCTTAGTTTTACAGGTCGACCCTTCTTCCTCAGATTCTGAACTATGTAGGTCCGAGGCTGGACAGGCAGCCTCTGGTAAGAGTGGATAAATGTGAGTATGATTTTCCTCAACTTTTAGGGTGTCCTTCTGACTTTCCTGTTCTTTTAATAACCGAAGATTTCTTTGTGACGCCTTTGGAGGCACTCTCATCTTCACTATCAAGAGAAATTAAGTCGGGCTGTTCTATGGGAACCTCT
The DNA here is from genome assembly GCF_000622305.1 of Nannospalax galili. NCBI lineage: Eukaryota > Metazoa > Chordata > Mammalia > Rodentia > Spalacidae > Nannospalax > Nannospalax galili. The sequence continues at coordinate 32,251 of NW_008355784.1, read as the reverse complement.
CTTAGGTCTGATTTAGAATTATTCTTAAAAATTTCCTCCGCTTGAGCAATCGCCGCCACTACAGGGGGAGTCATCCTTTTTATCTAGCAATTCTTTTATTAAGTTCCAATAAGAGAAAGCAGTAACCGGGACCTTTTCTGGCCCAAACACTTTATAAAAGTCCTCCAATGCATAGAACATGCTGAAATTTCCACAGTAAGAGGTTCATGTTAAAATCTAATGATCATCCCAGAAATTATTTAATTTACTGTTTTTTAGACACAGACACCGTCT
>NW_008355784.1:24669-31478 GCF_000622305.1 Nannospalax galili | reverse complement strand
GGGGGGCGGTGGGGGGTGGGTAGTGTGGAAAATTACCAGCTCAGGCTTGTCAGCAGTCTCAGTAAGATGATCAGGCTTAAAAGATGGCCAGGCATTAGGCTCTGGACACATGTGGTTTTAAATAATTAATTAAATTTAAAAAGTTGGTCAGTTGTGGCCTCTTGTGTGCATCACACTTTATTGTATAAGGAGGCTTATTGGTGAGAGCTTAGAGCTGCACTAGTTTTCTTTCTATCCCCACCCAATTCCACTATGTTCCATGAGTGGTATAGAGGCTCCACTGAAGATATGGCACATAGGACTAGACATCTCTCAAACATATAGTCTCTGTCTGATCAGTTGTGGGATTCTACAGTAACCTCCATCTTGCAAAAAGAAGCTTCTTTGATGAGCAGTGTGGGGTCTCTCCCTCCCCTCATGGGTCAATGGCCACTGGTCCATGAGGACAAAGAGAGCAGAAGTGACAAATGGGGTAAGGGACAGCCAGTGAGCACTGACAGAAGAAAGCCCTTCCGGGGAGGTAGGTTCAGTGATATAAACAGCTCCAGACTCAGTGAAACAGCTCCGTTTATTCAGTGGGGGTTAGGGAAAATATAGTGTGGAGGCAGTAGCCAATGCTTCAGTTGATAGGTGCTCATAGTATGCTTTATTTACATGTGGCAGTAGGATGCTATCATCTGACTATTGGGCATGCCTAATTATCATATAGAAAAAACCTGGGGGTAGTTTTTACTCCAGGTAACTATGCCAAAGGTCATGTTTTAAATGAGGCCAAGCATCCATGCTTGGTGGCACTTTCCAGGTAAGTCAGGCAAGAAGCCCCTGCTGAGAAAGGAGCCAACCTTAACAGCAGGGTTCCCCAACAAATGGTGTATGGTATAGTTATCTGTAAATATAAGGATCCATATTTAGCATATGGTAAGAAACCTCATTTATCTAGAGATATGACAGATATAGGGTTTTCTCTAGGATCTATGGCCTCTCTGGTAGTGTGTATTTGGCTGTGTTTACAGTGCAACCCATGAGTTCACTCCCATTGAGAGGGCTTTAAGTCCAATTAAATAACTGTTGATTACCCCCCAGATAACAGTGTCACTACTAGACCAACTGAGGTAGTTTACTGTACTGGTCTAGAAAGCATTATAGGTGGATTTTTTTGTAAATCAAATATACATGTTTTATTTCTCTTGATGACAATCTCTAGACTTTTGTTGAAAAACTTCAAAGAAAATGACAATTGGTTTGGAGATAGGTAGCGAAGACAGGATTATTAAGAGTAAGAGTAATGTAAGCCTAGAGCTCTTGGTAGCCTGTGTCACTATGTGGAGAGAATCTGTTTGGATGAAAACAAAGGTAGAATAGTAAGGGCAAATCTTGATAATGTAATTTGAGGATCATGGCCTTGTGATCCCAAAATTATTCACTTAATCATGCACTACTACACCTGACTCTCAGTAAAGTTCATTATCAGATATAGCACACATCAGTGTATTTCCTAATGGAGAGGAAAATCATTAAGAAGTGAGGATAAATTGGTATGTTCTAGTTTTTTTCTTTTGCTATGACAAAATGCTCTGAACAAAAGCAACCTAGAGATAAAAGAATTGATTTGACTTATACTTCCAGGTCACAGTCCATTACTGAGGGATGTTAGGGCAGGGAATCAAGGCAGGAACCTGAAGCAGAAACCATGGGGGAATGCTGGTTGCTGGTTTGCTTCTTGGCCTACTGCCTCACTTGCTTACTCACAGGCTTAGCTTTCTTATACAGTCCAGGACCACTTGCCTAGGGATGGTGGTGGCCCACAGTAAGCTGGATGCTCTGTATCAACTAATAAATCAAGACAATTCCCCAAAGGCATGCCCACAACCCATTCTGATCTCAATTTCTCAATTGAGACTTTCTTTTCACATGAAAATATTAAATATATATCATATTTTCTTTATCCAATTATCTGTTGAAGACTAGATACCACATCTTGGCTATTGTGAATAGTGCAACAATAAACATAAATGTTCAAATACCTATGTAGTATGCTGACTTTGATTTCTTTAAAAATACCCAGAAAAATGGAAATTTTCCAGAAAAATTTCAGAAATTTGCTAAGGGATCATATGAGAGTGATAGTTTTAGTTTTTTTTGAGAAACTTTAGTACTAATTTCCATAATGGCTGAAACAATTTAGATTTCCACCAGCAGTGTGTAAGAGTTCCCCCTTTTCCCATACCCTCACTAGCATTTGTCATTTGTTTCCTTGGTAATAGACTTTTTGACTGAGGTGATGAAATCTCAAGGCAGTTCTAATTTCATTTTCCCAACGGCTAATAATGTTTAACATTTCTTCATCCATTTATTGGATATTTATATTTATTTATTCTTTTGATAACTGTTCAATTTATTGATTGAATAATCTCTCTCTTTCTCTCTCTCTCTCTCTGCCCTCTCTCTCTCTCTCTCACATTTACTTTTAGTCCTGCCAGCCTAGCTACAGAGAAAAATACTGTCTCAAAATTGTTTTTCTCTCTGATTCCTTCTGCATTTCCAACATGAATCCCCATGAGATACACACCTGGCAAAGGTTTTGTCCTATTCTGCTGGTGTTACTCCACTCTCCAGATTTCTCCTTTTCAGTGAAGAAGGTTTATAGTTTTTTTGAGATCCCATTTGTCAGTTTTCCCATTGTTCCCTGATTTATTGGTCTTTTCCAGAATGTCATCGCTTATACCTACATCTTGAAATATTATCCCTGTGGTTTCCTCTATCAGCTTGAAAATTTCAATTGTTACATTGAGGTCTTTGATCCAGTTATGAAATGATTTTTTTTAAATTTTGAAGTAAGAATCTAGTTTTTTTCCTTTCCTTTCCTTTTCTTTCTTTCTTTTTCTTTCTTTCTTTCTTTCTTTCTTTCTTTCTTTCTTTCTTCCTTTCTTTCTTTCTTTCTTTTTGTTCTTTTCAATATAGGGTCTCCCTGTAGCCCCAGCTGTCCTGGAACTCACTATGTAGACCAGGCTGGCCTTGAACTCACAGAGATCCTCCACCTGCCTCTGCTTCCCAAGTGCTGGGACTACAGGTGTGCGCCACCACGCTATTCTTCTAAGTGTGAATATTCAGTTTTTCTAACATCATTTATTTAAGACATTGTTTTTTTCTCCAATGTATTTTTTTAGACCATCATCAAAAACTAGGTGACTGAAAATACTTAGATTTATTTTTCTGTTCAGTTCTGTTCTTTTGGTCTAGCTAATTGTTGGGGGATGGGAAAATATAGTTTTTTTCTTATCACGTGTCTGAAATATAATTTAGAAACAGGTATTAAGCTACCTTAAGCATTGCACTTTCTGATAGGGTATGCGTTAGTTATTCAGGGTTCTCTGCAGTCTCCATGTAAATTTTAAGATTTATTTTCAAGTTCTATGAAGAATACCAGTAAAATTGTGATGTGTTGAATGTGTAGACGATTTTGAATATAGCCATTTCACAATATTAATTTTGTCAATCTTTGAGTGTAGAAATTCTATCTTCTAGTGTCTCATTCCATTTCTTTCTGCAGTTTAAAATTTATTTTAGATTGTGTTTATTCCTTGGTGTTTTATGTAGTTTTTTTGTATGCATGTGCATGCGCTCATGTATGTGTGTGCTTATGTTCATATATGTGTGCATGCAGGGAGGAGATTCAGTTTGTACATGTATGTGTGTGAGTGTGTGTATGCCAGAGGCTGGCATCTGTGCTTCCTCAATTGCTCCCCGCTTTCTGAGACAGTGTCACTTACTAAACCTAGAGCTTACTGCTTCAGCTGGACTAACTGACCATAGAGCCATTGTTAGGGATCTTTCAGTAGTTCCCCTCTCAGTTAGGACTGCAGGTGTGTTCTGCCATGTACCACATGTTTTAGTTTTTGGTAGCCATTATCAATGAATTTTTTCTTGATTTATTGTTCACCATGCTTACCATTAGTATGTGGAAAACTTATTTTTTTTTGTAGATTTTGTTCCCTGCTATTTGCCAAAAGTATTATCAGATGTAAGATTTTTGTAGTGGAATTTTCAGGATCTTTTAAGAAAAGAATGATGCCATCTGAAAATTGGTATAATTTAAATTCCTTTCATATTTTTATGTCCTTGTCCTTGTCTTATTGCTCTGAGACTTTAAATTTTGTACATTGTATAAAATAAGAAGTCAAATAGTAGGCACCCTTATTTCATTCCTGATTTTAGAGGAAATTCTTTCAGGTTTTCTCTATTTGAATGACATTGGCTATAGGTTTGTTATATTTAGCCTTTATTATACTGAGGTATATTTGTTCTATTCCTAGTTTTCTTCAGGGGTTTTGAAGGGATATTGAACATTATCAAGGGCCTTGTATATTGAGATTAACATGTGATTTCTGTTTTTAAGGCTATTTATGTTCTGTATTACATTTATTGATTTGTTTATGTTGAACCATCCTTGTATTCATGAAATGAAACCACCTTGGCCATGGTCTATGATCTTCTTACAGTGTTGTTGAACTGGGCTTGTAAGAATTTTATTGAGAAATTTTACATCTATGTTTCTCAGAGAAACTGATCTCTAGCTTTCCTCTCTTTTTGTTGTTGTATCTGTGTCTGGCTTAGTTATCAAGGTAATGCCCGCTTCATAGAATGAGCTTAATATTGTTCCTTCTCTCTATTTTGTGGTCCATTTTGAAGTGTGTTGGTGTTATTTTTCCTTTAAAGGCTTGATAGAATTCAGCAGTGAATCTTTCCTGTCCTGCATTTCTCTTTGTTTTGCAGAAAACATGATATCATGTGATATAATATTTTAATACAGCTGTATGTCCAGTAAATTAAAGTTTAAAAAATGTCACTTTTTCATTCTAACCGGAATCTTTTATTCAGGATTTGTTGTTTTATTTTCCTTCTGTGTTGACCCTATCTAAAAAAAATTAAGTGCAAAAATCTTGCCTTGTCTTGTTTTTTAATTTAAAGGGTTCTAATTGCCTTTGATTTTTAAAGATAGAATCTAATTTCCTTATCATTGTTAAAAAAAATTTTGGTTTTGTGTCCTGGAATCTTGGAACTTTCTCATCTTGTGAATTTTCCAAAACAGTTGATTTGTTTCTGAGTTCATTATTTCTTTGTCCCACACCATTGGGTGAAGGGAGAATTCTCATCCATGTTTTGACTACTAATTATCAAAGCAAAAGATAAGAATTCTGGGAGGCACCAAGTCACCTCTGTTGCTAATACAACTGTTAGAAAAACTTGCCTACTGCCACCAGTTTCCAGTATTAAATGACTGATTGCACTGAGCCAGCAGAGGTGCTGAATGGATGAGGTCTGGCCTTCTTATTTGATCTTGGTGTACTCTAACCATATGGAGGAACAGTGTGTTGTACTTCCTTGCAAGAAATTAGGTCTCCAAGAATGGGAAAAAGAAGAATGACCTACTTATTGTAATTAATTTGTGTTTCTCTTCAGATTTTCAAACACAAACCAGTCAGATTAAAAATATTCAGATTATGAATTCACTGTTGGAGTTTATGAAGATCTTTATAATGACATTATTTTTTGAAACAGGGTCTTGCTGCATACTTCAGGCTAGGCTTGAATTTATGATTCTCTTGCCTCAACTTCCCAAATTCTGGGATTACAGATATGCACTACCATACCTGGCAACAAAGAAAATTTTCATGGAGGATTTTGGCAGAAAGTAAATGAAATAATTTTAAAAGATAACAAAAGAGTAATTAAAGAAAGGAAGATAGATAATTATCTTAGATAGGAACTTTTTATGATAAAGGAATGAATGAAGTGGTCAAGAGATAACAGTTTATTTTTATGCTATAAGGATCAACTTCCATAGTCAGAATTGGATAATGCTATAGTCTTTCAGAGGCAGAACTTTAAATATACTAGCTAATATATGGGATTAATGGTCACATCTGTGATACTGTGGCCTAAAAAGAAGCGATCGTTCAAGAATGTGTAAGTCCATGTAATCAAAATGCTCATTGCTGAGTTACAACTTTGACATACACTGCCTTTTTGACAAAGAAATAATTACGCTCATTTCAAAGAGTCTGATAATATTTCCCTTCAGTTGGTCAATAGTCATTAACCTGTTGAATGAATTCGTGGTATTACACCAGACAAAGCAGATAGCAAATGCAGGTGATTCTTTGTAAAGCATGGCACCTGGAAAACATTTGATAAATTTAGTTTGTTCTCACCATTATTTTCATCAAAGCTGATTTGTGACAGAGTGTCTAGAGGAGATTAATAAAATACATGAAAATCTGCAGTACAAGAAAACTCTTGAAATAATTGTGAATGAATTGAAAACACACTTCATTTTCAGTGATCAAAACTTATAACAAAAGAACACGGGATATTGTGGCTTGGTATACAAAGGAAACATCAAGCAAATTGAATGGTTTACTAGTTGTGCTAGTGATTACCTCTCACAGGTAATATTTAAACAGTAAAATCAAGAATGTGATATTAGGTGTTTCTATTTGGAAGTGATATATTAGACTGGAAGGTTTCTAAGTAGGTCTAGGATGCAATGCTTCCGTAAAATTTCTGCAAGATAAAGGAGTCATGTTGACCACAAGTTTGATTTTTTGGGGGAGTCTTAAGTGAGTCACTCATCTTCTCTGCAGTTTTAAGTCTCATCTGTAAAAAGCTAAGGCTAATGTCACCATCTCTATTGGTTACTCAGTTCTGAATTTTTAAAGTCAATGAAAATTATTTGGAATTTGTTTAAATTTCTTTTCAGTTTTCATTTGGAACTAGGAATGTGAAAAATTCTGGACCATGTGTAATTA
>NW_008355784.1:14482-24482 GCF_000622305.1 Nannospalax galili | reverse complement strand
ATGTGCATTGAGAGATACTTCTATACCATCCAAAAAGTTATTGAAAGACAGCTCTTCCCAACATGTTATTTTTTCCTTGACTTCTTTTTGTTTCTTCTTCCTATGTTATCTCTCTCTTCTTCTTTTCTTATTTTCCCATCTGTTTCTATAACAATAATTATTTGAGTATATAGTATGTTTTCAGTGTAAATGAAAATTGTTAGTACCAAAGAAATATTTAAAAATATAATATCTGCTTCCTGATCTTAAGAGATTTTTAGGTTATTTAAAGAAAGATGGAGCATTGAAAATATGAAAATCCTAGCTTCTATCTCTTGCACATTGGCACCATATTAAGTGGTGAGAAGACAGACCAATTCCTTTAAAGAGTTTACAGTCTAGCATAAAGTATGAGATAAAACACATAAAAACAAAATATAATTTAGAATTGGTAGATACCACTTATTTATTTCCTGAAACAGCTCTGTGAGATACTTAGCACATTCTCATTTTGAAGTTATCATGTTTGCACAAGTGTTTCCTGATGGAGATCATATACTCTTGCCTCACAGAAACAACAGAATATAATAGGATCAAATATACTGTGGATTGCGTAGGTACCTTTATAACAGTCATAAAACAGTGAAAGTGAGACTGAGATAAAATAGATGATTTGAAAGATGAGTTAGGCATTCACATACAAATGAAGACTTGAGTAATGTTCTTGGTTGATTCCTTGATGAAGCATTTGTTAAGCATTCTATGTCAGACAGTGCACAGAGTTGGCTTAGATATAGGTAACATGCAAATTTTAAATACAAAAAAGTGTAACAAACTGTGAAATATTTATATAGTGGTCTACAGACATAATTCATATTTTATTTTACAAAGACCCAGTGATAAAAATTAATTGAAATTTCTAGATTAAAATGATCCCCTAAAATCTTGAAAAAGTCAACTAGGTCATAGTTTTTATTGATTTACACTTAAAACCAACATTTATCACAATGCTTTTCAAATTTATCTAAGTAATCACTTTGACACTATCTTAAAAATGAATATTTTGGAAGATTATGGGCATATATATTTTCAACAATAGCCCCAGGTTATTTTAATGAGCAAGTTTGAGAATCACTAATATAGTCCCAAGTCATTTGAAACACAGGTTGAAATATCTTTATAATCAATTCAGGCTTATACAATCTAAGCTGGTTTGAAAAATGGAAATTTCAGTGAGCTCATTGGGCCAGATGAACTTGGCCTTTAGATTTCCTGGGAAAATGTCATTCCAAATTATATTTTTGAGCAAAATTTAACATAATCTTAATCTTATTTAGTAAAAAATACTGGGCTCACATTAGTGCCATTTAAATATCTAAGAATACATTTTGGAAGGAAGACAATTGGGGAGTGAAGGCTCAACGATAACGGCATTATTATTCTTGAGATCTTTCCACTTCCCAAATTTTCTCAGTGGCACAGTAATAGTCCATCTCAACCACCAGAAATCATTTCAAATTCAAAGAACAAGCTGGGCATAGTGGTGCATGCCTTTAGTCTCAGGGAGGCAGAGGCAGGTGGATCTTTTTGACATCAAGGCAAGTCTGAGCTACATAGCAAGCTTCAGGCCAGTTGGGGTTACAAGGAGACTCTCTCAAAAATAAAATCAACTTCAAAGAAAGAAGCATGGGAACCATTCTTGTAAACCCTCCCAGTTCTGGTTTTACTTGTCTAGCAGTTAAACAGAAGCCATCCATTCTACTGCTGTCCGTTTTCACCTCTTTCATGGGCTTGTAACCCAGATAGTGGTTTAACTTCCCTGTAAATGTAATTGCTATTGCTCACTTGGCATGCCAATTGGGAAGATGCTGGCAATGCAAAAGTTAATAGAAGTGTTGGCACAACCTTAATTGCAGCAGGACAAATCTATCTCTACAATTGTAACTAGCGTTTATCTGAGTTCCTCATACTCTTGCAGTACATAGAGATCTGCTGCAAGGTGAAGGCCTGTGAAGTTTCTTGGTCAAGCAGGGTGGGGTACAGTTATCAGCCCTTTACAGATTGGATGCCTGCCACTACTAGATACATGCTATAATCAGTGTTTAAGCAAAATACTTGGGCTTCAACAAAGAGTACCAACACCTTGGTCATATCAACACTGTGCTGTTGCCCAGTCATTCGGCTGAGGGGGAGACACAGATGAAACTGTAAGGGCTAAAGATCCCACTGTGAACTGGTTTCAAAATAACTCGACATTACCCATGAGGACACCATTTACCTTCATTTGGGGTGCATGTTTATTTTCATACTTAGCAAAGCTTTGGAAATGTGCCCAACTCATCCACAGTGACTGACTAAAGCTGTTGAAGCTCAAACGTGCTAATATTGTTGATTGTAATTGGCCATGCTGTACAGTAGTGACATTCTGAGGATGGAGATGCTAGTTTTACAATGTTGAAAGCTCAAGTCATCTGATTTAACAAGGACCTTTAAGATTCCTTACTGTCAAAAGTGACTCTCATGGAATTAGCTGTCACCATTGTTTATTTTCTCAGTGTTAGCATCGAATTTACCTAGACTGGTTACTTTTGTAAAGCTCACTAGATCAATGTACTTGGGTTAATATGTGTATGTGGAAAGGTCACTAGTGCCTTAAGTATAGTTTTGATAGTGTTGTACACTTGGTTTTGTTTAAAGATTTCACAGAGGTACGTGTTTATGAAGTATTTTATTCATTTTTCTATATTTTATGTATTTATCTGTGTATCTATCTCTTGATTTGGTTTGCCTGAACTATTTATAGATTACTTATTATAACATTTCTATGTGTATGATTGGAGATATTTGCATCCCAGTCCTGCATGGGTCATGCAGTTAACATTCTTCAGATGAGATTGTATATATCAAAAACCATTTCTTCAACTTTGTATTAATTTCAAAGGAGATGTGACAGATTTGAAAATCTCCTGCAAAGGTTTGTTTTTGACATCTCAAATCACCCACTAGAGAAATTTTAGTCTCTTTCCCAGCAGAATCCAAAACACTCCAAATCCTCATTTCTTTCATCCTTATAATTTATTCTAATTGATGATTTAGTGAGTTATTCACTTTCAGTAACATCTTCTTTTAAAGGGAAAATATGAAGAGGGTTAGCTGATTTAACACAATAAAATGAGTTAGAATGATTGGCAATGGCCATCTCAGAGAAAGAGCCATTTATGTGACCAATATTCATAAGATGAAATAGACTAAAAACTCAGACTCTGGACTATGAGTGTGACAATCTAAGTCATCAGTAGGAATGATTATATGAATATATGGGCTAGTGCCGAGGAAGATGCCATATACATTGGAAAACTATGTATAGAATGTTAAAGAGATTCCACAAATCATGTGTAGATAGAAAAGAAATCAGCAACTTGAGAAACAAATATATTTACAAACTGTATACCTCATCTCAGTTGTAATAACCTCACAAGGATAATGATAGCAATAATGCTAATAATAATGTTGGCATTTATTGAGCATTTACTATGTTCAGGAACTATGCTAAGTATTTTATTGCAGTGTTAGGTAAAATCCACTAATAGTGCAACTACTCTATCTTGTAGATACAGTACTTATTTTTAGTTTAGAAGGTAAAAGTGAACAAAAATATAAACAGATCATTTGACACGGTGTGCTTTCAAAGTTAGATCCCAAATCTAGAGACTTTTTAATGTCCAGACCTGGAGTGTGAATCAATGTATGATGCCAAGTGAAAGTTTTATCTAATTTTTGCTCTACTAATTAGAGAGATTAACAGGAAATTGCTAACTACAGCACAGATTTCAAGTATCAGGGCTGGGGAGATGGCTCAGTTGATAAAAGCACCAGTACCTGAGTCTGATCACCAGAATGCATGTGTAAAAGTTGGGCATGGTGGCATGTGCTTACAATCCACATGGTAGGAAGGCAGAGACAAGCAGATTCCTGGGCCTTGCTGGAAAGTTAGTCTAGTCTAATAGATGAGCTCCAGGCCACTGAGAGACCCTTTCTCAAAACAAGGTGAATGGTACCTGAATAACAACATCAAACGTTGTATCTGGCAATCATATGCATTTCCATACACACATGTGCCCATGAACCCTTGTGAACACATACTCCCTATCCATACTCACAAAAAATACAAGTTACATGTGTCAAAACCATGAACTCTTTAAACTACTGTATCTTTTAGATCTATATGTATTCATTTTAAGGACAAGTTAAGATAAAAAAATTTAAGACTCATAGGAGCAATTTTATTTTATTATTACTGCTTTTATCATCATGATTATTATTGCTTTTGAGACAAAGCTTACTTTGAACTTGAAGACCTCCTGAATATTAAAGGACCCCAATATTTCTGAATAATGGAATTATAGGCCTGTGCCACTCTGCATGAACTCATTCTAGTTTTAAAATTTTTGGTTCTGGAGATCAAATCCAGGGTCTTACATATGCTAAGAAGGCATTATACCCCTGAGCCATACTCACAACTCCTTATGAAGAAAAAACTTAAAGGAAACACAGAAGGAAATAAATGATATGTTTTCTTAAAATTTTTTCTAATCTCTACTTTTCAGAACAAAACCCATTATATTATGTTTCATTTTAATCATGTAGAAATGTAGGAAATTTTATCATTTAAATTTGTTATATAAAATTAAATGAAAATTTAATTGTAGAAAACTTAAAATACAAAAAAAATTCCTTAAACTTTTTAAGCTAATTTTTAGGCTAGTACACAAGATAATAGGTTCCATTTATGGAGTTTTCATACATATGAATTATACTTTGTTAATTAATTCCCCCTTTTCAGTGATTTTCTGCATGCTCTGTCCAGTTACCTTCTTTCCTTAAGATTTTCCCTAGTTTTGCTTTCATATCACACGTATTCCATGACCCTCTTCATTTCTCACTTCCTCTGAGTTCTTCCACACTCTTAATCCATTTTCTAGTTTCATGCTCACCACACACACATAAACTTACACACACACATATATACATACATACATATAATGTGTGTGTGTGTGTGTGTGTCTGTGCTTTCACATGCAGGTGGGCACACACACATGTGTGTGCAGGTGTGCTTACTCATGCAGGCGTGTTTGTGGGTATGAGTGTAATAGCTGAAGCTGATATTTGGGTGTCTTTTATAAATCAAATCTCCATGTTATTTACATAGTTTTCGAGACAAGGTCTATTACTGAACCTAAAGTTCACTATTTCTGCTGGATTGGCTGTCTGTTCAACACCCAGGATCTGAGTATCCCTGGCATTCTTGACTGTGGAGGCAATGTGTGTAGCTGCTTCAAATTTTGGCTTCCTTGATTTTCCTGTGATTATGAACTGCAACCTGGAACTGTGAGCTAAAATAAGACCTTTTAACCCTAAGTTGTTATTGTAAGGATATTTTATTCATAGCAACAGAACGCAAACTAAGACAGTTGGCTTCAGGCAAAATCAGGGGTGAGGAGCTTCTCTCCCTTTCCATGGCTCCATAATCTTCCCTGACTTTCTATTCTGCTTAAAAATCTTTATCTAAAAACACAAATTTTTCATCAAGCAATTCAGTATCTTTGGATGCAATAGTTGAAGAGTTATAATCTTATGAATGAGTCATGTTATCTTGCTTTAGTGTGTGTGTGTGTGTGTGTGTGTGTGTGTGTATTTCTGTCATAATTCATGTACCTGTTGGTTTAAATATCTTTCAGTCCTGAGGGTGGGATCTTCTTATTGGAAAACCTAGTTTTGAAGTTTCAATCCCTAGTATCACTCAATAAAGAGAAAACTAACTGCTGTAACAGCAACAACATTAAACCATATGAAATTAGAAATAACCATATCAATGGCCAGCACAGCATATAATATTGGTGTAGTAGTGGCACTTTTACCTTGGGGACAATCAATAGCTACCTAATTGGACTAAAAGCATGCTCAATGGGAGGAAACTCAAGTGTGGTACTGTAAACATAACCAAATACACATGGCTGAAGTGTTCATAGATTTTAGAGAGAACCCCAAGACTGTCACATCTCTAGACTAATGTGATTTCTTTTTATGTGCAAAATATGTATCTTTATATTTACAGGAAAATATCCCAGTAACCACTCATCAAAGCACCATTTGGAGACTATTACCAGGTGCCACAACTGGTCACACACAGACATTATCTATGAATTGCCCAGGCCTCAGTGACATAGCTACAAAGCAACCTCTACACCTAAGGCTCATAGAACATAGAACAGGGGTAAAGAAGAGGACACTATGAATCTCTCAGTTCTCATTAATGAAGCCCCCTCATGCAGCAAAGGGCCAGAAATACAAAAGGTCACAAATGGCCAAAGTGTAGAGGTCAAGAGTCTGCAGAATGCTGATCCTTGGATGTGACTCCTTTATTAAACTTCACCCACCAAAGGTTCAGCGACCATCATGGAAGAAAGGGTGGAAAGATTGTAAGAGCCAGGGAGGAGGTGCATGACCATATGGAAGTAGAGTCCTATAAGCTCCTGGGAATGTACTCATATAATTCTAGGATGACAGTTCAGCATATACATGTCCCATACAAACTAAGGCAGACAAAAACCCAGCATAAAACTGGGAAATGAATAGCAGACTCCAGTCTTATCTGAAGAAATATTGGCAACTGGTTGCTGGGTGAAGAAGCATTGATCTTCCTAAAGCAAAGGACTGACTAGACCTCAGTGGATGGGCTTTCACTAGGGAAAGTCTGGGGACACTGACTTGACCCATTAGGCCTTAACAGGGATGACAGAGTATAAGCACTCCAGTGGAGACCTATGGGAGGGTGCTAGTGGGGCTAGGATTATAACGATGATTAAGATTGTTTGAGATGATCTGTATAAAATACACAAAAATTCAATAAAAAAAGAAATATCTTTAAAATTAATTACATCCAACTGAATCAGTAGCAATTGCCATTAAAGTGAAAATGGTAAAACTATGGCAGATTGTGCAACAAATTCAAAATTTCTTTAGGGTAAGCATGTGAATATTAAATGAATATGATTAAGGAAGGAGGCAGGAAAGGGGTGAGAGATGAAACAAGATAGAATAACAAAGAAAGTGAATGGAGAAGAATATTATGGGGAGAAAATAAAATATTAAAAGTATTAGGAAAAGGGGAAAATAATTTTTCAATGATGAGAAAATTCAAGAAACAAAACTTGTAAATGCAAAAAGGGAATAAAAACAATATTGTCTTTAAAAATAACATAAGGCTGAAGTTCTACTAAATACAGAGAAGGGGAAAAGAGAAAATGGGGGAAAAGAATAATAAACTAAAGAACAGGAAAATTTTCCTCAATAATGGCAAAAATTCTGTTAACAAGATGGACTAGGACTGTAACTTGGTGCTGGGGTAGCATGTGAGGCCCTAGGTTCAATTCCCAGTACAAAGAAAGAAAGAAAGAAAAGCGAAAGATAATCTCTCACAAAACCGAAAAGGAAACCATTCACAAATGAATGTATGATGTGGAATTACAAAATAAAAAGATAAAAAAATTTAAACTAGTGATTTCTTTGGTAGCACATACTCTAATAATTTTAGACAGTGAATTACCATAAAAATCCTGCCAAATATATAGTTTAAGAAGAAAGAGTGGGAATCAAAAGAATCAAAAAGAAAACTATTTTAACGATGAAGTACTGCAACAGCTTCTTTCCAGATATTCAAAACTTGTAGACTGCCACTTAAATGCATGAAGTGTGAAGGGTCAGTTGAAGTGGGCTCTTGTTCTTCTTATGGTTTGTACTGAGTCTATACTGAACAAGAGTCTGATAATGTACCAGAGCTCACCTTGCCTTGTCAGTTCTCCTTTATGTATCCAGAACTTCTCTAGCTGGGTAAGTTCTTTCACTGTCCTAAAACTACACAGATCATAGTCTCTGACTTGGCTGGTTAATATGTTAGATGAGAATGTCTCCCTAGTATGTTGAGAGTATGGGAAATAACCATAGCATTAAGAAGGGTACAGGCAGAGATCCTTTCATGAACTCCAAGAGCTTAATCACCCTACTGAAGAGGCACAACTTGGGTATTAAGTGCACCCCCAGAACTTCAGAGTTCTGTCATTCTATATGCCACAAAAGCACTTTCTACTCATCAACCCATGGAAGTTTCTCTAAAATTTATGACATACTGGGGCCCAGAACTAGCCTCAACAAATACAAAATTATAAAAATAATCTATGCATTCTATAAAACCACAGCACAATACAGTTTGAAGTTAACAGCAAAGGAAGCTTTAGCAACTACATGAGCTCATGGATACTGAACAACTCATCTCTGAATAATGAATGAAGGAGTCCAAGAAGAAATCAAGAAAGAAATAAAAGCATTCTTGGAACTAAATGAAAATTGTAATACAACTCAACAAAACCTCTGGTACACATTAAAATCCATCCTAAGAGGGAAGTTTGTAGCTCTGAGAACCTACATTAAAAAATAAGAAAGAGCACAAATCAATGACTTAATGGTACAGCTCAAGACTCTGGAAAGGCAAGAACAAGTCAAATCTAAACATAGCATATGAGGAGAAATAACAAAAATCTGAGAAGTTAATGAAATAGAAACAAAGTAAACAATACAAAGAATCAATGAATCTAACAGCTCCTTCCTTGAAAATAAAATGGAGAGAAACTTGAAACAGTCTGAATAAAATCAGAAAGCAGACAAGGCTGTCCACTATCCCTTCTCCTTTCAATATAGCACTTGAAACTCTAGCTAGAGCAAGAAGACAAAAGGAATTTAAAGGGGGTGCTAATTGGAAAGGAAGAGATCAAATTATCCTTATTTGCAGATGACATATTATACATATGAGATACCAAAAATTCCACTAGAAAGCTTCTAGAAATGATCAATACTTTCACCAATGTGTCAGGTTACAAAATCAATTTACAAAAGTCAGTAGCCTGTTGAAAATATTTCACTTAACATTTTTTATGTGTATGAGTGTATTGCCTGCATGGATGTAAGTATACCTGTGTCATTCAATGTCTGTGGCTGTCAGAAGTGGGTGTCAGATTCTCTAGAACTGGAGTTATGGATGATTATTAGTGGCCATATGGGTACTGGAATTCAAACCTGGGTCCCCTGAAAAAGCAGCTAGTGCTCTTAATCACTGAACCATGTCTCCAGCCCCAGCCTTTCTAAATTATAAATAACAAACAATAGGAGAAAGAATTCAGGGAAATACTTCCATTCACAATAGCCTCAAAAAAAAAAAGTAAAATGTCTACAGATAAACCTAACCAAAGACATAACCTCTTCAATGAAAACTTTAAATCTTTGAAGAAAGTGATTGAGGAAAACACAGGTAGATGGGAGGATTTCCCATGCTCATGGATCGGTAGACTCAATACAGTGAAAATGAACACCTTACCAAAAGCAATGTACAGATAGTCAAAGCAACCCTGAGAACAAAGAGAAATGCCAGGAAGATT
Organism: Nannospalax galili; assembly: GCF_000622305.1. Lineage (NCBI taxonomy): Eukaryota > Metazoa > Chordata > Mammalia > Rodentia > Spalacidae > Nannospalax > Nannospalax galili. The sequence continues at coordinate 15,015 of NW_008355784.1, read as the reverse complement.
ACCATATCAGACTACAATCTCTGTTACAGAGCCATAGTCATAAAAACAGCATGATATTTGTAAAAAAGACTTCTAGATTAACAGATAAAAATAGACCCAAATATGAGTGCACATAATTACAGCCACCTGATATTTGACAAAGATGCCAAGAACACACACTGGAGTAAAACAATATCTTCAACAAATGGTGCTGGCAAAATTGGATCTCAACATATAGAAAAATGAAATTAGACTATACCTATCACCTTGCCCAGATGTCAACTAAATGGAGACCAGACCTTAATGTAATACCTGAAACACTGAAACTGTTAGAAAAAAACATAGGTATTACCTGATAGGGTGCAGGAAAAGACTTCTAAATCTGACATCAGTTGCTCAGGATTTAAGGTTAACAATGGACAAATGGAACTTCATTAAACTAAAAAACTTCTCTGCTGAAAAGGAAATAACCATTTGAGTGAATAGGAAACTCACAGAGTGGGAAAAAAGTTCATTAGCTTTTCATCTAACAGAAGATTAATATCCAGAATATG
>NW_008355784.1:5225-14195 GCF_000622305.1 Nannospalax galili | reverse complement strand
CCTATAATAATTTGGTCAGAGGGACATAAAGGACATTTTTTGCTCCTTGCCCTCCTAGGTTGGCTATTTCCAGGGGACTATGAACATCTCTCAAAATGTCCTATAATGGTGATGGGTCACCTGTCCTCTTGATCAAGGAGGCTGAGAGATCCCATCAGATGGACTTGAACCCCTGTCCAGTCTATAAAGAGGAGGGTCAACACAGAGGAATCATTTCCTCAGTGCTTCCAAGCAAAGCCTACCATGGTTGAGCAAGACCTTTTATTCATCACAAAGGCAGAACTGGTAAAAGAAAGGAGCCAGGGGCTCCTCCCAAGCCCTTGTGACCCCTGAGGAACAGATCCTCAAATGACTTTAAGAGTAAAAATAAATCCGTTTATCTGGAACAACTGTATGGCATTAAACACCCAAAAGGAAAGTATAACCAAAGATTATCTGGGAAGTGGGTGTTAAAAAAAAAAAGGGCCATGTAATTGAGCAGAGAGTTCTCAAAAGAAGAAACAATGTCTAAGAAACACTTTAAAAAGTGTTCAACATCTTTAGCAATTAGGAAAATGCAAGTCAATACTACTTCTAAATTTAATCAAACCCCAGTCAGAATATCCTAAAATTAAGAAAACTCATGACACCAAATTCTAGTGTGGATCTGGGGAAAGAGAAACTCTCATCTACTGTTGGTGGGATTGCAAATTGGTGCAACCACTGTGGATATCAATATGGAGAACTCTTTAAAAATTAAATATAAATCTCACATTTAATATAGTTGTTTCACTTCTCGCTGTATACACAGTAGACTCATCCTACTACAGAGGTATTTATTCCTGCTCATCTCACAATATCTAAGTAGTGGAAACAACCTAAAGGTTCCTCAACTGATGAATGGATGATGAAAATATGGTACATTTACACAATGGAGTTCTTCACTTATACTAAGTGATGTAACACAGACTCAGAAAAGCAAGTGACATATGGTCTTTCTCATTTGTGGATATAATCAAGCCACTAGTTGTGAGACATATACTGATGTAACTGCAGGACACAGGAAAATGGAAGGGAATCATGGGGATAATGGAAGAAAAGGAGCTCAAGTGAAGGTGATAGCAGGAGTAGGTGTTATTAAGGGGGAAATGGGAAAAGGAGGGGATTTTAACTGGGAAAGGAGTACTGAGTGTTATACAGGTGGAGTGAAAGGAGAGATAATGCTTATTTTGTATGAAAAACCACAGAGAAATGTATTAGTTAAAAATCCTATGGAAAAATACATATAATAAATATATTAGTGTATGTTTGTCATTGAAGGCTATATAATAACAACAACAAATAAACAGTGCCAGGCAGAAGAAGTATTCCTCAAAACTGTTGGTCAGGGTAGTCCAATAAACTTTCAAAGTAACACAGGCTATTGCACAGCTCTTGATTACATCCCAGACCTTGCATGTATTTCTGAAGACAAGCCACACTTCAGATACAAGAGTTGGAGAAATCAAGGAGAACTGACATGGAAACCTCCTCCCTGAAGACTAGCTTTCATGGTATCAGAAGACACTATACAAGCTGCCAAGGGAGAAAACTAATCAATGGTCTTACCAAGCTGTGAAGTCCAATAAGCAACCATGACTGGCCTATCAAACTATCTGTATTGGTGAAGTTGGTGACACTTTTATCTTGGAGGTAATCAAGCTGTCTAATTAGGATTAAGGCCTGCTCAGTGGGAGAAAACTCATACATGGTACTATAAACATAGCCAAATACACATGGCTGGAGAGGTCATAGGTCCTAGAGAAAAACCTCTTTTTACCACATCCCTAGTCTAATGCAATTTCTTAATTCTAAATATACATCCTTATACATACAAACGTACCTTTCACCCTCCTCAAAGAAGCTTCTTTTTGCAGTATATGGAGACTAATACACAGTTCCAGAACTGGTCATCAAATGCAGAGAATAAGTGTCTGTAAGTCAACACTGACAGATATTCAATGCAATCTCTACACATAGAATGAATGAATCAACTCTCATCAGAGAAGTTTTCTTATATAGCAGATGGTTATTTACACAGAAATCCACAATTGGCCAGTGTGCAAAGAACAAGGGACCACCCAGTTTTTATCCCTGATTAGGACATCTATTTCACACCTCTGCCTCTCAAGGCTCAAAAATCATTGCAGAAGAGGAGGCAGAAAGATTGTAAGAGTCAGAGGTAGTGGATAACCACAAGGAAATACAGTGTCCCAGACAGCTGGTCAGTTACTTATATGAGGTCACAGCAATGGTGACAGCATGCACATGTTCTATGCAAACTCAAACCACACAAAATCCCAGTATACACATGAGGAAGTGGGCCAAAAAAAAAAAAAAAACCCAAGCAAAAATAACAAACCTTTGGCAATTGATGGCTTCTAAGAGAGTGCATTAAATTGGCTGGGAGTCAGTGGGGGAGGTGTGGATAGGGGAGGCGATCTAAATGCGATTAAACTATATTGTATGAAAATCACAAAATTTCAGTAAAAAATGTAAAAGAATAGCTAATAAAATTTAAAGTAATAAAAATTAAAATTAATAAAATCAAAATAGCAATATTAATTTAAATTTTGAAAATTTAATTAATGTTATAAAGATTTTACAAAAATATAATTACCTGCAAATAGAGGGTGTGTCATTGTAAAGACATTGTAAAGACCTGTCTACATCTCCATAAATACATATCCAAAAGTAATATAGCACATCATTATTTCAATGTTAATCGTCTACACTGTAATTTTTCTGAATGTCACACTAGTCATGAGCATGAATATAATCACAAAATGTAATGAGAAGAGAAGAGAGTACACTGAAAGATAAGGGTTGTACAACCATCTTTTGTTTCTACACTGAGAAGACCTTAGCAAAAAGTAATTTGTATTTTCTAGCCACGTTCACCACTTTCAGGCTGCATCGATATTATGGTCTATTCTACGCTATTGTAACATTATGTTACCAGTTGGATAATCTATAAAGAATAGTTCTAGCAGTTGGGAAATCCAAGATCCCATGTGGTGAGGGTTCCACGATGCCCCATCACAAAGGAGAAAGTTGAAGGGCAAAAAGAAGAGAACTTTGTATCCCTCCCCAACTGGAGGAGATCAGAACACAGTAAATTCCAACAAACCCTTTTGGTGATGGAATTAATTCTTTCAAAAGCAGATCTCTTGTCATCTAAATACCTCCAAAGACTCCACCTCTCAGCCCTGGCACACTTTTCCCACCAAATCATGGGTTTTGTTAGGAGATACTTTAAATCCATAACAACTTGAGAGTATCTCTTGACTCTGACAATAAAATTCTTAGCCTCAAACCTTTACCGCACAAGGTTTGTATAATTTTAAGTTTTTAGGTCAAGAGCTATGGGAGAGCAATTACTTGGCAACTGAACAGTGTTAATCAGATTTGACACAAATCTCCAAAGTTATGGTTGCCTAATGCCAAGGACAATTGTGCTTTTTAAATGTGTGTGTGTGTGTGTGTGTGAGAGAGAGAGAGAGAGAGAGAGAGAGAGAGAGAGAGAGGAGAGAGAGCACAATATGTGGAACCCTCCAAGGAAGGGGTCCAGGAAGAGATCTGACATTTTCTAGGGGGTAAGTATGTGAAGTTGTAAGATGGTTGACTGTAGTCCTTATTTGCAAGGAACTCTGCAGGAAGTCTTTCAGTCATGACTTGTGTCAACATATCTTCAGTAACTGGTCTGTACTGTTACATCCTGGAATTATGAAAATATAGTGGACTCAACCCCAACCTGTCCCCCTGCTAGTCTTGGTCCCAGGCCTACTCCTGCTTCTCTGCCTCAGAACTCTGGATTAGCTTCCTAACCCTGACTAACTAAATCCTCTAGTGCAGATTGTTAAGACTATCCACAGGCTGTTCCCACCCCCACCATCCCCTGGACTCCTTATCTGCCTGTTACAGACCAGCCCTTCACCACCCATATCTCTAGTCAATTCCCCTGCAGCCTGAACACCTCAAATCTGCCCATCCCCACCCATTCCTCCTGCTAGCCTTGGATCCAGACAAACTCCTGCTCATCTACCTCAGATCTCTGGACTAGCTCCCTAACCCAGACTAACTAAAATCTTTAGCAGAGTTTGTTGATATCATCCACAGGATGTTCCCACCCCCAATTTCTCCTGAACTACTGACCTGCCTGACACAGACCAGCCTTCCTACTAATACCTAATACCCTGACCCACAAGGGCCCAGACCAGAATACGACCCTGAAGGAACCTGAGGCTCACACCAACAAACTTTTCATACCCAAACAAAAACCAACCAAACTGCATAAACAATATAAACAGATACAAACTTCAACTAAAAGGCAGAATAGAATTTTCTACCAAACAGGCAACCAACAAAAAATATCCATATGCCCAAATGACAACAATAAAACAGAAATAATTTTTAAAAACCAAGAGACTATTTCCCCAACAAAACTCGAGTCTTACAAAAGTGTACCACAATCAGAATCACTCTGAGGAACCCCATGATGCAGAATTTAAATGAACAATCATAAACATGATCAAAGAATTAAAAAAAAATACAGACTCAGAGAACTCAAGGAAGATATGTATAAACTGTGACTGAAACTCAAGAAAATGCAAATATAAGGCTGAATGAAATAATTAAAATAATTAGGGACTTGAAAAATGAATTCACAAAAGGGACAAAAATATTGAAGAAAACCCAAGCTGAAATAAATATCTAATTAAAAAACTCAATAAGCCAATTTGAAACAACAGGAAAAAAATAACCCTCTCAATTAGAACAAATGAAATGGAAAACAGAGTATCAAGACTGAATGACAAAATTGTAGACCTGAACTCCTTAAGCAAATATATACTTTTTAAAAAAACACAGAAATGGAATATGCAGGGAATGTGGGACACCATGAAGAGGTCAAATCTATGCATCATAGGCATACAGGAAGGAGAAGAATATCAGACCAATGACATTAATCAGATCTTCAATAAAATTATAGAAAAATTTCCTAAACTTATGAAAGATCCTTCTTGAATAAGGATTCAAGAAGAAAACAACACCAGTTAGACAACACCAGAACAGAAACTCCCCACAGCATATCTTAGGAAAAACATTAAATGCCAGAGCAAAGAGAGGGTACTGAAAGCTGGTAGAGAAAAACGAGTTACACACAAAGAAAAACCCATCAGATTTACAGTTGACTTTTCAATCAAAATTCTGAAATCCAGAAGATCCTGGACCAAAGTATTCTCAGTTCTAAAAGACTGTGAATGCAACCCTGAATACTTTATCCAGCAAAGCTATCTAATGTAGTTAAAGGGGAACAGAAAAATTTCCATGAATAGGCTGAAAAAACTTACCTCCACCAAACCAGCCCTGAAGAGAATACTAGAAACACTACAAAGGAACAAAGAAAGGAACGAGTATAGCCAAGAGGTTACAGAAAGTGAACAAAGAAAGGTACAATGACAGAAACACAAAATAAGACCAAGAACACAATTTAAAATGACAGTGACTAATAGACACCTTTCAATAGTAACTCTAAATATCAATGGCCTCAACTCCCCAGTCAAAGAACACAAGCCAGTGTTAAGAAACAAAATCCACCCTTTTTTTGTCTTCAAGAAATTCATCTCACCTTCAAGGATAGCACTATCTTAGTTTTTAAAAATGAAAAAAATATTCCAAGCAAATGGCTCAAAGAAACAATCAAGTATTGAAATTTTAATATCTGACAAAATAGACTTCAAACTAAAACTAATCATAAGAGATAAAGAGATAAAGTCACTTCATTCTAATCAAAGGAACAGTCAATTAAGAAGATATTACAATAATGAACATATATGCACCAAATTCTGGTGCAATTTCATAAAAACAGCACTACACGAATTAAATGACATCTTACAGGAAATGGACCTATCAGACCTCTACAGAATATTCCACCCAAGCACCAAAGATCACACTTTCTACTCAGTAGCCCATGCAAGTTTCTCAAAAATTGACAAACTTCTGGTCCACAAACCAAGCCTCTGCAAATACAAAAATATTGAAATAATTTCATGCATTCATTCAGATCACAATGCAATAAAGCTTAAAATCAACACTGGAAGAAGCCCTAGTGATGACACAAACTCGCAGATACAAACACACTCCTGAATGGTGCTGGTAAAAAAAAGAAAGCAGTCCTAAGAGGGAGGTTTATAGTTCTAAGTGCTTACATTAAAAATCCAGAAGGAGCATATTTATAGACTTATAAAGAAAGTCACTTTTAGACCTTACGGTACAACTCCAAGACTCTGGAAAGGCAAGAACAAACCAACTCCAAACCTAGAATATGAGAAGAAATAACCAAAACAAGAGCAGGAATTAATGAAATATAAACAAGGAAAACAATACAAAGAAGCACTGAATCTTAATAGCTAGTTCTTTGGAAAGTTAAACAAGTTAGACAGACTCTTAGCCCAGTTAACCAAAAGAAAAAAAGAACAAAATCAGAGTTGAAAGGGGAAACATTACAATAGGTACCCCCAAATTCAGACTCTTATAAGGCGGTACTTTAAAAACCTATACTCTATTAAACTTGAAAGTCTAAAAAATTGGATGAATTTTGAAATTTTTGGAAACAACCAAAATTAAAACAAGAAATGATCAACAGCTTAAACAGATGCATAACAAATAAGGAAACTGAAACAGCAAATAAGGGAACTTAAAAAGTCCAGACCCATATGGATTCACAGAAGAATTATATCAGACATTCAAAGGTCTACAACCAATCTGTCTTAAATGATTCAAAACGATAGGAGCAAAAGGAACACTCCCAAACTCCTTTTATGAAGCCAGTACCATTTTAATACCAAAAGTAGGTAAAGACACAACAAAAAAGAAAACTATTATCTCATTTCCTTAATGAACATACATAGAAAGATTCTGAACAAAATACTTACAAACTGTATACAGACACACATAAAAAAGATCATCCACCAGATCTAGTTGGCTTTATTCCAGAGATGCTGGGATGATTCAATATACATGAGTCAAATAATGTAATAAACCATATTAATGGACTTAAAACAAAAATCACATGGTCATCTCAATAGATGCTGAAAAGGTCTTTGACAAATCCAGCAGGCAGTCATTAAAAGTCCTAGAGGGAACTGGACTGGAGGGAATACACCTCAACATAATTAAAGCTATATACATCAAACACACACTCAATATCTTTATAAATGGAGAAAACTTGGAAGCATCCACAGGAACCAGACACAGTCATTCACATTCTCCACTCTGTTTCAATATAGTGCTTGAAACTCTTGTGAGAGCATTAAGATAAGAGAATTAAATTAAAGGAGTACTAACTCGAAAATAAAAGGTCAAATTATCACTATTTATAGACAATATGATATTACATATAAAAGCTCCCAAAACTTACATAAGAAAGCTGCTAGAAATGTTTAATACTTTCAATAAAGAGTCAGGTTACAAAATCAGCTCATAAAAACTAATGTCCTTTTTATACACCAATAACAAGCAATTAGAAAATGCATGCAACGAAACTGTCCCATTCACAATATCTTAAAAAAAAATTTAGAAATAACCCTAACCAAAGACATTAAAAATTTCTACAATAAAATTTTAAATTGTTAAAGAAAGAGATAGAGGATGAAACCAGGATATTGTTGAAATAGATGCTCATGAATTGACATAATTAATATTGTGGAAATGACCATCTTACCAAAAGCAATCTATAGATTCAATACAATGCCAATCAAAATATCCACGACTTTCATCACAGAGTTATGAAAAAAATCATTAAATTCAAGTGGCATCACAAAAGAATCTATATAGCCGAAGCAATCTTGTGCAAAATTAACAATGCTGAGGGATCACCATACAGTATCTCAGACGGCCTTATAGAGCTAAAGTCATAAAAACATCATGGTACTGGCACAAAAATAGACACATAGATAAATGGAGCAAAATAGAAGACACAAATATGAATACATCCAATTTTAACCACCTGATATTTGACAAAGGTGCCAAGAACACACAATGGTGGAAAGACAGCATCTTCAACAAATGGTGCTGGTAAAACTGGATCCCAACCTGTAGAAGAATAAAATTGTACCCAAATGAATCAGAGACCTAAATATAAACCTGAAACTCTAAAACTGCTAGAAGAAAAAAGGCAGTATCCCACAAAATATAGGTGTAGAAAAGGACTTTCTAAATCAGATACAAGTTGCTCAGGCATTAAGGTCAACAATCAACCAGTGGGACGTCATTATATTATAAAACATCTGTACAGAAAAGAAACAAAGTGAAGTGAAAATCCACTGAGTGGGAGAAAATCTTTACCTACTACACATCTGACAGGATTAATATCCAGAATATAAAAAGAATTAAAAAAACAAAGGAACAGGAAAATAAATGACCCAGTAAAATGGTGGGCTATAAACCTGAACAGAGAGTTCTCAAATGAAGAAATAAAAATGACTAAGAATCACCTTAAAAAGTGCTCAACATCCTTAGTAATTAGACAAGTGTAGTTAAAAACCATATTCAAACTCTTTCTTTAAATACTTCAAATGTAGAGCTCTTTAATGTCTTTGGCCAGGTTTATTCTGAGATATTTTATTTTATTTTGTTGCACCTATTGTGAATGGGAGTGTTTCCATGTGCTCTTTCTCTGCTTGTTATTGGTATACAGATAGGCTATAGACTTTTGTAGATTAATTTTGTAATCTGCAACTTTACTGAATGTGCTAACAATTTCTAGGAGTTTTCGGGTGGAATTTTTGGTGTCCCTTAGTTATAATATCATATCAACTGCAAAAAGGGATAATTTCATCTCTTCCAATTATTACTCCTTTAGTTTCCTTCTTTTGTCTTATTGCTCTTGCAAGAGTTTCAAGTACCTGGCAAATTAGTATGTCCTCTTATATGACCAATGAAACATTTATT